>NC_141023.1:14025000-14142500 GCF_052040795.2 Danio rerio
TTTGAAAGTTTACAGATAGATCATTTGTATGTCATTGGTCTGTTCAGTGTTGAGGTAACCTGAACATTCTAGCACTTTTTTTTTTGAGTCTCTCAATAGTTTTGTTTTTCCTTTAAATGATTCAATAAATACCGTACCGTGCCATTCATACCGAGGTATTACCGTGAAATTTTGATACCGTTACATCCCTACAAATAATATATTCCTTTTTCCCAGCAATCACTTTTTCCAGGCTTTCAACTTCAAAAGTTGTTGGTTGAAAGATTACTGGCTGTTTCTCAATATGCGTTCTTCAGCGGTCTTGCGTCCTCGTGTTCTCGTGCAACGTCATCATCAGCTGCCCAAGTTCAGTTCCAATACTCAAGACCGCAAGTACGGAGGACGCATAAAACTTCCCGGATGTGTTCTTGATATCGAGGACGCAGCGATGCAGACTTGAGCACCGAACTCGCACTGGATGTCCCGGAAGTCATTGCGACTGGAGGTGGGATTTATTATTAAAGTTCAGAGATATCACTTATTTACCTCAGGAGTTTCCCTAAATGAAACGGTGAACGTAAACATTACCATGGATATCTTAATAAAGGAATAAACACATTAAGGGTGTTTGCTGAAATTTGTATTAAAATCTGTTTTATTTATATTGTGCAACATAGATTTAAATGTTTTTATGCAAAGTATATATTCTGAAAAGGGGAAAAACAATAAATCGTTGTATGAAGGCTGTAATGTTTAAATAATTTACCATTTAAAACACGTGAAGGTCATGTGACCATCAGGAAGAACGCAGCATCTCATTTCTCAAAGGACGCGTTCTCTGCCCTCGCGGTCTCCTGAGTTCGTTCTTCCGAGGACACCTGGCAAGACCAGTCTCCACAAGAACACAAGTCCGTTCTCTGCGTTCTTGGAATTGAGAAACAGCCAAGGTCTCTTAATGCAATTCAAAAGCTCAAATAAATGAAAATAAATACAGAAAACACAAAATACAGAAAACTTCATTTATATTTTTTTTACTCACACATGGTGCTTTCAGTCAGTTTAACATATGTCAATTAGAATGACTTGTTACTTAAACTTTAAAGCAGCCAATAATATTTTCTTTTGTAATAAAATTGCATTAGTAAATCACTAATTAATTACCTTTGCTTCAATATTAATATCAGTCCACTTAGTTTGAATGATGTGCCCTTAATCGGCTAAATCCAGCCATAGTGAAGCTTTACATTCTGTCATCCAGTTTATTTCACAGACACACCGAGGGTTATCTCTCCACGTAATTTGCTGAAGAATGGATGAATGCTCATGTTTGAGGAGTCTTAAGGGGCTTTAGAGCGTTTCTTTGAGCCACAGGGCTGCATGTGGTCTACTTCTGTTCATATTAATGCTCCATGCCAGCTCCAGCCAGCAGATGAGCAGAAACTCCACTTTGAATTTCTGGAACGCAGCATGGGAGGGTTGGATTATTAACCAGCGAACAGTCGGAGGAAGAAAAAGGCCTTTTGTTTTAACTGCTCCTGCCCTCCCTCTCCATCACAAACCCCTCCCCTCCTTCCGCTACTCCTCTTTTCGTTTTGATTTCTTTTCAGAAATGTAAGGATGGGACAAACAAGCGGCTCTTGGAGAGACAGATGTCAGAGCTTTTGTGCAGAGACGAGCGCATCATTATAGCTCAGAAGTTCCCATGGCGGGGGGTTGAGGGTTCGAGAGGCTCCGCAGTGTGCCATGCGCGACACCGCTGATCGCTGCCAACTCAAGCTTTAAAGACATGAGCATCTGAGAAAATCAGGTGCTGGCATTAGCTTCAGCTATATATATGCGTACATATGATGTGTTTTCTCAGGCAAGCATCATTATAGGCCTGCAGTCACTATAATTATTGTATAATCAAAATATTCCAAAATCAGAAGTTATTATATGCAACTCAGATCGATAAATATCGATAAGTCTGTTTTTCAAAAGTGTGTACTATTTATTACGATAAAACAATTTGTTATTTTGTAATGATTTTACTTTTTAGCTATGTCCCAAATGGCACAATATGCACCATGTACTTATGCAAGTACACACTCAACAGCATAGTATATGTATGTAGTGTCGACCTAAATGGAACACCAGAGCTGCGTCCGAAACCGCCTACTACTCAGTAGGTACTGTATTTGAATAAAAACATACTTCTCGGCCGTTAGAAAAGTACGTTCTATACAATAAAAATGTGCAAGTATTAATGGAATTCGGACGTACTACATTCGCCATTTTGTCATGGTCACGCGATCTACCTGCGTAATTTGCGTCACTTCACTCCTATTCATGAATTCACTCGCGGGGCATCATGGGATAGCGCAGCTTGCATGAGATGAGCACTCCAGAATTTCACCGGAAGTAGTAAGTCATCCGGGTACTTCTCGCATACTGATTTTCGAATTCTATAGCTGCGTCCCAAATCGCATACTTATGCTCTATTCTATGCCATTTTGTAGTATAAATAGTGTAAGTAGTGCGTTCACACTGAAAACTCTAAAAATAATAAGTGCACTTTAATTACCCGGAAGATGCACTCATTCAGCTGCTAAAATGAAGTGTGGAATGATGGACACTTCACGCACTCAACGACCGCAGGTTTGCTTATGTAGCGGAAGGGGCGGAGCTATCGGACGCACATGTTGGATAACTTTATTTATTTTGGATGGTGAAAGCAAAATTCTCCTACGAGAGTGATTATAGCGCCTCCCGATGGTGAATGCGTTAATACTCACGGCAGGTATTATTTGATAATTCGGTTGTTTATTTCACTGATTTGGCAACCGTCAAACGTCATCAGGGAAACGCTTTGAATATCCGCTTAGTAAAAAAACATTAGTGTGCCATTTGGGACGCCACTACATACATATACTATCCTGTTGAGTGTGTAAGTGCATAAGTACATAGTGCATGAGTGCATAGTGTATAGTGTGCCATTTGGGACGCAGCTTATGTATTTGGACATACTATTAGGCTCGCATACTGATTTTGGAGTACTATATAGTATGGAAGTATGCGGTTTCGGACGCAGCCCAAGGCACGAAATTGGCTACTACATTTGAATTTAAACGTACTACTCGGCCGTTAGAAAAGTATGTTGTATACAATATGAATGTGAGTAGGATGAATGGAACTCGGACATACTACATCTAATTTACCATTTATTGTATTTTATTAATGTCTACCACCACCCCAACCCTAAAATTAGTTGTTATAGTAACGTAAAAACTGTAGTTGTACCTATATTTATGCTATCTCTCAAATTACCCAATAAGTTTTATTCTTTAATGCCTACCTCACCCCAACCCTAAACCTAACTACCAAAGTACTGTAAAAATATTAATTATTGTTATACAGTGTCATAAAAATGCTGCTATATTGATGCGCATATCGCACTTCCGGCTGGCTGTGTATTCGATCTAGACTTAAGAGTGATTTCTTAAGGATCGTGTGACACTAAAGACTCGAGTAGTGAAGCTGAAAATTCATGTTTAAAAAAACTGGAATAAATCATTAAATTATAAACTACTTTTGAACAGTTATTTTACTCTATTTTTGATTAAATAAATGCAGCCTTCGTGAGCAGGAGAAGCTTATTTTAAACCTTTTAAAATAATAATGACCCTAAACTTTTAACCAGTAATGTATACCTTATTTTTGTTAATGTATAATAAATACAATAAAAAATAATCAATTATTATTCGATAGAAACTACACATACTGTATAAAAATATTTAATATTTGTATTATTGTTCTTTTCTTAAAGTATTCAAAATAATTGAATAGAATATTATTAAATTATTACCACAACATCCGTCTTATTTCAGTCATAATTAATATCCACTTTGGCATCCAAATTAAACATAATAGAACAAAATTGTATTTAAAATGCTGAAATTTTATTCATGAAATACTGAAATTTTTCATTTTTTTAAATTTAATAATTTTTTTTTTTTTACTTATTAATCATGTTGTAGTTTTTCAATGGTAAGTTATAGGCTGTTGAGGAAGGGCTGTGTTTATTTGGGGTAGTGTTAGCAACAACATGGAAGGATAATTATAAAATGAATGTTGTAATTAATATTCCATGTGGAAAACCTAATAAAAGAGATTTGAAATAAACATTCATTTCAGGAATACATGCGGTTAAATTCATCAGCAGTTTATTTTCATTGAATTACTGCTTATTTAAAAGCAGGATTTATTTTCAATTTGCATATTATTTAAGCTGCAAAGCTGTCGTTGCCGCAGAGTTGTAAAATTGCTCAATAACCCACAGATTTATTTTCAATTCACAGATATATAATTGAAATTGAGTGCATATTTAACCTTTACAGATTGGCTCCATTGCACACGTTTAGAAAAGGAGGGACAAATGCAAATTAATTTGTTCTTGATTATCATCAAACTGAGCTTAACCTCCTGAACCTGTAATATTCCTTTAAGACCAGTGATAAATAGGAGTGGCCATTTACAGCCACTATGAGTGTTTGTGCTTTTATGTTGCACGAGTTTATCCAAAGAGACCATCCATATGGCCTTATGATTAAATATTTACACGCCCCCACATTTCTAACCAACTCATAAGAAATTCATAGAGATGTTGCATTATGGGGTGCCGTTTCCCCTCACAATAACTGGAGTACAACCAGGGGAATGTCCAGATGTCATCTCCATAAACACGATGGCTCTCATGTTTTTAATGTCAACAGGACGACCTGTAATGCAACATTGCAAGTGCTGTACATATGTGATTTACATGGCAATGATGCATTGTTTGTTGTGTTTAAATTGAGTCTTTTAGCAGATGCAGTATACGTGCAAATGAGGAAATAAGATGATTTCTAAATTGTACGTCGGGCAGCACATTTAGAATAATCAAAAGGATTATGACTTTAATTCTCATATATAGCTTTTTTCTCATATATTGTTTAATATAAGTTATATGGGATTAAATTACTCTGCTGTGTTGCATTATTTAAAAAAAAAAATAAAAATACAAGAAATTTTACCAGATTGAAAGATTTAAAAAAAAAAAATGCTTAAATCATTTATTTAAAAAAAAAAAAAACTTTTTTAGAGTCATTTTAAATGGCTGTTTATTTTATTTTTTTAATCTCCTAAAACATTTTATTCATTATGACTATAAAATAATTTTACTAAAAAATACTAATACTAATACTAAAAAGTATTTTATTTTATTTGAACTATTATTAAATGGAAAAAAACATTAAATATTAACCTTTGTGCACTGTTTAAATGTTTTGTTATGTTTGAGATGAAAACATCTCTGAATTAAACTGCTGTAAAAATGCATAAGATAAATATTTTATTCAATTTTTTTTTCAAAACCTCAGTCCTGATCAAAACTACTAAATGTTTTTTGAAATAACAGGATTTTAACTCTTTAATTGACAAATTCATAAATGATGTCACTGATTTTGTGAAATAAACACACAAAATGATGTATTTTCAATATAAAAAGTAATTGTGGACTGGATTTGTTTTCCCTTTTCTCAGTCTTGGACATGAGAACGATTAGTAACAACATTGGCTTTGATACGTTGTTAGATTTTCATTTTTTCTCCTCATTCACTTCCATTTTTTCCCCATTGACTTCGATTGTAGGCACATTTGCATAAATACACAGTCTTTGTTTTTGTTTACTCAATGTAGTTCTGAGAGCTGAGATGCATATTTTAATTTTCTCAGACACATCAACGTAAGAGCGTAAAGGTCACTCTCACACACTCACAGACACACATACACACACTTTAATTTGCTGTTATACTTCATATAAAATCCAGAAACAAAGCTTTTTTTCGCACAGGGCTACATTGCAAAAAATGCTTTTCTTTTTTCTTTTTTTTTTGTCTTGTTTCTAGTCCAAATATCTAAAAATTCTTAAATCAAAAATAATTTTCTAGATAAGCAAAATAGTATAGTCTTGTTTTCAGAAATAATATGCCACAATTAAGTGAGTTTTTCCGTAAAACAAGCAAAATAATCTGCCAATGGGGTGCGCAAAATAATCTCTTTAATGTAAAAAGGAAAAACAAGCTTATTTTGCTTACCCCACTAGGAGATTATTTTGCCTGTTTTAAGCAAAAACTCACCTAATATTGGCATATTATTTCTGAAAACAAGACAATAAGTTTTGCTTGCCTAGAAAATGCTCCTTGATATAAGAATTTTTAGATATTTGGACTAGAAAGAAGACAAAAAATCTAAGTAAAAAAGTATTTTTGCAGTGTATCTAAAGGGTTAATGTTGCCACCAGTAAAAATGACAAATTTGACCTCTTCCCAACAGGGAAAACCACCAAAAATCAAAAATGCATGATTACATGGTGTCATGGTTTTGTATTCAAAACGATGTGGCTATAAAAGAAGCCAATGGGGCAAAAACAGCCACCAACAGTAAATTAGGGAGGAAAAAAAATAATTAAAAACAATTCATCAAAGGCATTGTTGTTTCACAGACTTTTATAAAGACTGTGATGAAAGGTTAAAAATATACATTTCACAATTACTTTTTACATTGAAAATATGTAATTTTGTGTGGTTTTTTTTTCACCAAAACAGTGACATAATTTGTGAATTCGGGGTTGATTAACAGATTTATGCAAAAAACATTTATCTGATGCATTTTTACAGCAGTTTAATTCAGTGGATGTTTTCATCCTGAACATAACAAAAGGGCAGTCAATTTGCCAATCAAAGCATTTTCTCAAAATATTTGTCGAAATAAGATTTGTCACCAAAAAATCATTCTGCCAGCTGAAACACAGACAAACTTATAGCCAAATTAAGACTCAAAATCAGCCCAGAGTGGATGAAAACATCCTCAACAGCACATAAGGGTTAATAACATATACTGCAGTCATATTATTGTATTGTGAAATAAAAATGAAAACCTAAAATAGCTTGTTATATGATTAGTTAAAAAGGAAAGTATTTTATTTTGAAGCTATTTACAGAATTACCATATTATGGGGCGACGCGGTGGTGCAGTAGGTAGTGCTGTCACCTCACAGCAAGAAGGTCGCTGGTTCGAGCCTCGGCTGGGTCAGTTGGCGTTTCTGTGTGGAGTTTGCATGTTCTCCCTGTGTTCGCGGGGGTTTCCTCCGGGTGCCAAGTCCAAAGACATGTGGAACAGGTGAATTGGGTAAGCTAAATTGTAGTGTATGTGTGTGAATGAGTGTGAATAGGTGTTACCTAGTAATGGGTTGCGACTGGAAGGCTATCCGCTGCGTAAAAACGTGCTGATAATTTGGCAGTTCATTCCGCTGTGGTGACCCCAGATTAACAAAGGGACTAAGTCGAAAAGAAAATGAATTAATTAACTACCTTATTATTTACATCTTAATATGTACTTTGATACATCTCGAGAAAGTGCATCTCATTTAAATCTTTTGTAAAGTTACTCGCTGGTTAAATCATATTGCAATATTTAATGTTGAAAACAGGATTCCAGCTGTGCACAAAAATACATACAATGTCCACAATTTTATTTGATCAAATTACGGTTTTACCAACACAATCTTACGGCAATTCGTAACTTTTTCATTTAATGGCTAATTCGTACAAATTCGTACGATCTAATTCGTACATTTTAGTACGATTTGCGTATCCCCCAATGACGGTTGGGCTTAGGGGTGGGGTTAGGTGCCACGCCTCCTTTTTAAAATCGTACATTTTCTTACGACTGAACTCGTACGAATTCGTACGAATTAGCCACTAAACTGCCAAAACGTAAAATACTTGGGTTCTACCTACCATTTCAATTTTGTTTATAACCGAACATAAAACTTATGCTGTAGAGAAGTCATTTGCAATTTGTTTGGTTATTTATGAGACGAAAAAACTGGACGAAAAAAGACCCTTAAAGGACTAAACATTTGGTTCCAGGCTAATTTCTTCTACACATTGTTTGATGACTCTACTAAATACATATCTCTGAGTGCTTCATTTCAGCTAGCCGCTCAGGATTTGCCTAGATCTCTTACACACAATTTTTAGCAGCCGGAGTTAAGCAAGGTTGTGGTTTACTGCTTAATTCATCACTGTGGAAATGGAGGGATATGAGCTTTATTAGTGTGTGCAAACGCTGTACATCTTTTAGCATGGGACTGAATGCTGCACACAATTTAGACCATTTCAATGTGGTCATGCCATTGGCTGACGAACGTTTCCCACTTATTATTTAACTATTTCTTAACGGTAACGAGAGGCAATTTAATCATAACTTAATGTTAAAAGAGCTATTATAACATTGTTTATCAATATGTGGCTCTTTTTGGATTCTCGGAAGCTTTAGAAATAAAAAATGACAATCAGGAAATACGTCGGGACCATTGCTATTGTTTACATCCCTCAAAATGGTCTATACGTATGTATGTGTGCATTAATTTTCTGTAAGCAGCCACACTGTACTAGAGACGTTTGCTTAATACTAGACTAAAGTAAATGATCGGTGCGCATGAAGAGTGTGACATTACTCATGTTCTCATCCTGCAGGCGGATCTGGAAGTCTCCATGTCATTGTTTAAATGATTCCCCTTCACTAAACTGGGAACAAAACCAAGCGAGAACTACACGTGAAAGCACCTCAGGAGGGGAGCATGTTCAGCGGGGAGCTTTTCAATAATGGATGTACCACATTGAGCTCCCGTTAATAATGTGTTTCTGTCACTGCGGGAGACAGAAAAACGCATTTTAGAGGCAGACCAGAGAATAATGGGATGCAAAGTTAGGGAAACTTAGTCATAACTCACTCTGGCTGCTTTTCAAACACATTCTGTGTCTTATGGCTTTGTTAACAACGTAGAAAACAAAAATCAAGGATTGTGATTGTAGAGTATAGCAGCTTCTTAACCTCTGAACCTCCTGGAAACTGTTATTATCTTAACTGCGTTTTTGATTATAGTGTTTCAGCCATCAAATTATGGATTGAAACAAGTCAAGCTTGACCGTGGAGTGCTGTTAAAAATATTTTAATTGAGCCTTTGGTTGTTAAAGCATCAAAATGGAGCTCAGATTAATGCGCATGTGGGAATAAGTGGGGTAGATTGTGCAGATGGTTTGAAAAGCAGAAATGCAACGTTTTTTTTTTAAATAACAACTTGCATTCACTTTAAACGTTTGTTGCTGCCTTTAATTTTCATGTTGACCTTATAAGTTACATCAATTTAATTAACTTAAAACCTCAAATAAAAGTTGGCATATCTTTAAAACGTAAGTTGAAACTGATTAACTTTATTAGAATAAGTTAAAGTAACATAAAGACATGGCTTATGGATCGTATAACTTTTTTTTATTTTACATTCTTTTGTACAAAAAATGTTATTTGAGTCTAAATGAAACAGATTTTTTTTTATTAAAAACAATGGACAAATCTAGAATTATTACAATACAATACAGTACTTTGTTGTCAGACTTACATCAGATTTTTATTTATTTATTTATTTTTATTTTTTTGCATAACAGCATGATAAATACTACAAAGAGACATACAAAAAAGAGAAAAACAATTCAATTTACACAGGCCTTATTCAGCTCCAAGGCAGCCTGATATACAAATGACTTTTTAATTTCTCTTTATTAAAACTTGGGACTCTAAATCGATGGTTAGACTTTAAAAGTATAAATTCATGATTCAACACATGACTAGGGTTCAAAATGATATTCCTTGCCAGCCTTGTGAGGTTCTTGTAATACGAATGGTCATATAATTTCTTAAGAGGCTTTCCTACTAACAGATTTTAATCTGGTTCATCAACTTTGTTTTTAGACTCACAGACAGACTCATACAGTTGAAGTCAGAATTTTTTGCCCACCCCCACCCTCCTTTGATTTTTTAAAACATTCTTTTTCAAATTTTTTTCCAAATGATGTTTAACAAAGCAGGGAAGTTTTCACACTATGTGTGATAATATTTTTTTCCTCTGGAGAAAGTCTTATTTGTTTTATTTTGGCTAGAATAAAATAAAATAAAAACATTTTAGGTCAAAAATATTAGCCCTATTTAAGCTATATATTTTTTGATAGTCTACAGAACAAACCATCGTTATACAATAACTTGCCTAATTACCCTAACCTGCCTAGTGAACCTGATTAACCTAATTAAGCCTTTAAATGTCACTTTAAGCTGTATAGAAGTGTCTTGAAAATATTTAGTCAAATATTATTTACTGTCATCATGGCAAAGATAAAATAAATCCGTTATTAGAGATGAGTTATTAAAACTATCATGTTTAGAAATGTGTTGAGAAAATCTTCTCTCTATTAAACAGAAATAATTCTGACTTCAACTGTATACAGAATTACAATACTGCAAAACACTCATAAGTACACACCACATAAAAAAGTTCAAGAATCTTTTTCGATGCTCCAAAAGATCTAAGACGTTGCAAAAAAAATTGATTCTTTGTTAGATCTTGTTTCACACACTATCAATATGATCTTTCCTTTCCTTGAAACTATTCTTACACCCAAATACTTATATTTGTCTACCTGTCTGATGTTTACATTTATGTATCACTTCAGAGTTTGTAGAGGCATCAGATGTTGTAGACCTAAACTGTTTATCTAAAGATGTTGGTTTGAATTAATAATTAATAATTTGAGTTGCTTAATAGGAGTGGGTGCAGTGGCATTTTTTTGCACCTGTAAGCTTTAACAGATACAGTTGAAGTCAATTTTTTTGCCCTCCCATTAATTTAAGTAGTTAGTTTCCCAAGTGATCTTTAACAAACCAAGAAAATTTTCACAGTGTTTCCTATAAAACTAAAAGAATTCTTCTGGAATCATAAGTCTTATTTCTTTCTTTGTTTTTGTTTTTAAATAAAAAAAGTTTAGGTAACTTCTCCTTAAGAAATCATTAGTGTGTATTTTTGATCCATCTTTTGAATGGTGAAGTCTTTAAATTACACCGTAATCTAAATATCTTGCAAAAATAACTACTAAAATATGCAACTGTCACCATGGAAAAGACAAAAAAGTAGTTATTAGAAATGAATTAAACTATTATGTTTAATAACGCGTTGTAAAAATATCATGTGTTTGAAGACTCATGCTACAGTATATGTCACTACTGAAAACAAAAATTAATGAAGACAAAACTTACGAGTTGAGTATTACTTTTACTTGAGCTTGACTGAAAACTAACTTTTATCAATGTGCTTACATCTGTTCTCCGGTACTTGCAGACTGTTTGTAAATTAAAAACTGCATTTCCTAACGTAAATCCAATTACAAACAAATTCTGATCAATATAGCTGAGGACTTCCTATGTTAAACGTTTTAAAATTACTATTAAAAACAGAAGTCTAATATAATCAACAGTCGACATTTTGATAGTTTTTCGCAACATGAACATGACTAAAGTTAAATCTTTTTATTACCTGTGTCAATTTGGGGCTTAATATCTGACGAATGTGGGAAACTGATGTGCGCAGCACCATCACAGACAAAAGTCAAGGGAAAGCAGAGAGAGGGATTGTGTGCGACATAGAGAGTGTGCGAGAGAGGCCTCAGTCATATCTCCGTCTACCACCAGTGGCTGATCTCGCTTCTCCATGGCGTTTTAGTTGTGACACAAAAATAAGCATCCAAATTTAGGATTTCCTAGAACCGACACTGAGTGGGTGAAGCTAAAGATCTCTTTTCAAACTAATAAGTGAAGTTTTACAAACTATTTTTAAGAGGAGCATGTGATATGATTGATCGTAGCTGGTCCCTCATCCATAATCAGTATTAATCTAATCAGATTGATCCAAGCCTACAATAAATAGACTGATTTTACCCTACTGCCTTACCTTTGTTTTGGAAGAATCCCCCCTTCCACCCCATCTCCTCCTTTTCCTTCTTTACTCTTTAAAGGGGAGATCTCGAGACCTACCCAATCTTGGATCCCCATACATGCTAAGTACTGTGTGTCCGAGCTCAGGGTTCTCTCTCGGGACAGCATGCCAAACCTGCTAATAGAGTTAAGCAATATAAGTGTGAACTTTTGTAGTTTAATTAATCATATACGTTTAACAATTAATAATTGATTAACAAATTCAAAGCTCACGAAAGCTTTCTTTTTACAGGTTTATCGTTATTGTTAAAATTAAAATTGCACAAAAGTAGCTTTTGCATATTTCATTTTTGTTAAAACTGATGTAAATGTGTGCCATTGACAGAAAACTGCTTAATTTGCAAGTGGCTTTTGTGAGCTTTATTCACCAAATTTGCTCGTTTTGCTTTAAAACTACACCTTTACATGGAAATAAATTCATTAACATTTTTGCCTATTTGTGTAATATGAGAGCAGATTTTGTTTCCAGGCTGTGTATGTCCACATTAATAAGTGATTTGACATTTGTGTCATGCTCTCTGTGTCCGTCTCTTGTGTCTTCACCCATTGGGGACTGAGCAAAGCTCGTCATCCAATCAGAAGCTAAGCCCTTCTGCTGATGCTTTGAAAATGGATGCAATGCCAGAGGCGCTAAATACAGTTAATGGTCAATGAATTCAAATGTCATGATTATCTGAGCGTCTCTGCTGCTCCAGGAATAAATCCATGTCCTTTTAGTGCTCCCTTTTAACATTTAAGCAGCATTCAATTACAGTGCTGATAACACACCCAACAGGGACATCAATATAAATGCATCTATATACCAACACTGATTATCATTTAGTTAGACCTTTAGAATGCAGGAAATGCATAGGACTATGTGTTGTTGTAGAAAATATTTGCTTTATTTATGGATATTATAGCACAAAAAATGTAAAAATATTATAAGTATATTAAGTGGTTTAAAGTTAATCTGATTGTTAGTATGATATGATGATAATTAGTATGATACAATTATTATTATTTTGATGTCTATTTTATTTAATTAATTGCTAAACAATCATTATAAATTTTAACTATTTTGAATAATAAAATAAGTGTTGACAGAAAATGTAATATTAAAATAGGTTATTCTGAAAGGGGTTTATATTTATATTATACATATAAATATAATATATACACACACACACACACACACACACACACACACATAAATAAATAAATAAATATATATATATATATATACATATATATAGGCATATTAATATTATATTTATGTTTTATTTATAATATGTCATATTATATTATTAATACATATTTTAGTTGAAGATATTATTTCATAATAGCCACAGTGTAGGTGTAAACTGAATAATTTCACATACTGTAATTAGCAATTGATGCCTTTTGCGCCAATTCTTGGGGTCCAATTTTACCCCAAGGCTGTAATTTAAACAGACTTTTTTATCTTTTCATTTTTAAATTAAAACCTATAATTTTATGTTAATATACACTATATTTATCAGGATAGTTGAATCCATTTTAGTGCTTTTACAATTGCTTTGTTCATTGTATAATTTTTTTAATTGTTTATAGAAAGTTTACCATCTTTCCAGGGACAATGGATAAAAACAGCCTTTTGGTCAACTTTGGTACATTTTAACTGCATTTACTGACATATTTAAAGCAGTTGTATGTAGTTGTTGTTCAGAGAGGTTTATCTGTGTTGATATGTCATTTTAATGGTGTTATTCTTGGTGGTTGTTGAGACAATTATTATTTCTATTAGAGTTAAAATGGTAACAGAGTGTGTGTAGTGTATATATATATATATATATATATATATATATATTGATATGTGTGTGTACACACACACACACACACACACACACACACACACACACACACACACACACACACACACACAGTTGAAGTCATTACAGTTATTAGCCCCCCTGTTTAATTTTTCCCCCAATTTCTGTTTAACTGGAGAGCAGATTTTTTTTTCAACACATTTCTAAGCATAATAGTTTTAATAACTCATTTCTAATAACTGATTTATTTTATATTTGCCATGATGACAGTAAATAATATTTGACTACATATTTTTCAAGATACTTCTATACAGGTTAAAGTGACATTTAAAGGCTTAACTAGGTTAATCAGGTTAACTAGGCAGGTTAGGATAATTAAAGTTATTGTATAATGATGGTTTGTTCTTTTGACTATCGAAAAAAATATATATCTTAATGGTGCTAATAATTTTGACCTTAAAATGTTTTTTAAAAAATTAAAAACTGCTTTTATTCTATCCGAAATAAAACAAGTAAGACTTTTTCCAGAAGAAAAAAAATAATCAGACATACTGTGAAAATTTCTTTGCTGTGTTGAACATAATTTTGGAAATATAAAAAATAATAAAAATAAATTCAACTGTGTATATACAGTGACTCATCTAACAGCTATTTCTTTGGTCAGCCATAAAATGTTCATCATACTGAAATTGTCTGTATGGAGGCAGATCAGTCTCAAAAGTAATACATTTACAAAATATTATTCATACATTTTCAAGTCACATTTACAAAGTCCAATTCGTACATTTAAAGCACGATTCAAAAACACACAAATTCAATTCGTAAATTTAAAATCAGATTCATCAATAAACAAATACAATTCATGAGTTCCAAACCCTATTTTAAAAATACACAAATCCAATCCATATATTCAAAACACAATAAAAAAAATATGCAAATCCAATTAATAAATTCAAAACACAATTCGTAAATTCAAAACACGATTCATAAATACTCAAATCTAATTCGTAAATTCAAAACACGATTCATAAATGTACAAATCTAAAAATGCACACTTTTCTTTCTAAATATATAATAATAATAGTAATTAAATATTGTGTAAATCTAAAAACTTCAAATGTTTCCTCAATTAGCTAAGTTACAAACATTACTTAAAAAAACTTTGATTAAACATAACACAATGATAAAATAGCACAATTATTAAAGTCAATAAATAGTCACAAATATTGATACTTATTATAAATACCAAAATAAAGAACATACGCAATCATCTCATGGTAAAGAGATATGGTGAAGACAGAAAATACGATAAAATATAGAAAAAAAATTCCTCACAATATCTAATTATTATGCTAATATATATTCATTTCAAATCCTTCCCTCAGGATCTCAGTATAGGGTCCCTTTGGCGACGACCAACAGATTTAAATTTTTATTTGTTCCTTGTCCGATTCATTTGGTGAGTTTCAATGGGAAGAGGTAGTTGCTGTTATTTAGTACTATATTAATGTGGTTTAATGTTTGTTTTAAGTGTACGGTATAACATGATACGGTATGTGTTGTAAATCTATTACGCTGCAGAACTAATCACCCCAAAAGGAGACTATAAAGTTTACAGTAACAATAAAC
The DNA here is from genome assembly GCF_052040795.2 of Danio rerio. Classification (NCBI taxonomy): domain Eukaryota; kingdom Metazoa; phylum Chordata; class Actinopteri; order Cypriniformes; family Danionidae; genus Danio; species Danio rerio. Next base: position 14,040,300 of record NC_141023.1, read on the forward strand.
ATTCATTCAGTTTGGGTGTTTCCCAGTACTCGGTTACGGCTGGAAGGGAGGTTTATTCCGCTGTGTTGACCTCTGATAAATCAGGAACTAAGCCAAAGCAAGATTAATGCATGAATAAAACATTATTTCAGTTCAATTCAAGTTATTTAGTATAGCTCTTTTCACAATAAGCATCAAACATTAATTAAACACCATCTCTAATACATAGACTTTTCTAGATTTAAAAATATCAGCACTCCAGGATAAACACTTTATTCTCTGCTATGATTGCATTGAAATAAAACCTGTCCTTTGGCTCATATCTCAAGCGCATCAGATGCTTCACCTTTGTTTGGGTTGATCTGATCTCCCTGAGAGCTGACTCATCTCTCTCTCTCACACACATACACACAGCGTCCATCCATTGCTGCGGGTCTGAGGGGTGCAGGTGGTGCGGGATTGGTGCAGACACCGTCCCGACGCTCCCGTGCCCGTGCCAGTGCCATCTGTCATCAGATGCAACATCTGCAAATCCAAGGTGCCCTTGGTGCCCAGTGCCACTATGGCTCGCTTTGGGTTTCTGCAGGGGGACGAATGGGTAGAGAAGCTGCTCCCAGAACACTAATCACATCTTCATCACTAATCATCATGGTCTGGGCCTTTTTTTCGGTTTGTTTTATAATTCTAGCAGTGCTGTTCCAGGATTTTTTGTCCTCTTTTTTCCACATATCTTATATCAGATGTTAATAGCTCACAACCGGCGCAGTTCAATATGAATGTGCTCATATACAGTGTGACGTGATGAATCCAAACGCTAAAAAAAAAAACTGCAAGGAGATTATTTGATGCGTTTTTAGATGAGAAGAGTTTGTGAATATTCCTAATGCAGAGGTCTTGAAAGTCTTCCATACCTGCAAGGCATCCATTAGACCACATTGCAATTAACATTCTTGGCTATGATCCTGATTACTTTGTAAACAAAGCTCTATATTGATTTAGCAATAACGCGTAACTGGATTTCCGAAGTAAAGTGATGTCTGCTCGTGCTGTCAGCGCTGTGCAATCACTGCAGTGCTTTTACGTGATTGTTAGTGCATCAAAATCAGATGCTGCTTGTCTGATTTAAGTAGTTTAGAAATTGGCTCTTCATCCCTGAACTGTTAAATCAGATGAGTCTAGATGAATTCCATTTTGTTCATATGCTCTGACTGTAAAAAGTTGCCATGGTTTTAATGGTAAATGTAAATGTAAGAATGATATGGTGTCAGTCTGTAACTTATTAACTGTAAGCTTGCTTAATATACACGGTGAATTATTGTAAATTGATCACAGAATTCCCTGCATGTATTTAGTTTTATGTTTTTTTTGTGTTGTTGACATTACTATTGTTCTTTTTTTTTAGCTTTTATTCTCATCAGTTTTGTACATTAGAGCTTTACATTACATCTAATGTTGATAAATTTGCATTATTTAAGTGTCATCTGTGTTACCATGACGGCGTTTAGTAGTTGTGTGAATGAAAGGGAAAACTTTCTCTATATTATTATGTTTTTCTGCTTGTTCAAAACACCATTTAAAAATAAACAAATCCAACTTGTAAATTTAAAACACCATTTAAAAATAAACAAATCCAACTTGTAAATTCAAAACACGATTTAAAAATAAACAAATCCAACTTGTATATTCAAAACGCCATTTAAAAATGAACAAATCCAACTTGTAAATTCAAAACACAATTCAAAAATAAACAAATCCAACTTTTAAATTCAAAACACCATTTAAAAATAAACAAATCCAACTTGTAAATTCAAAACGCCATTTAAAAATGAACAAATCCAACTTGTAAATTCAAAACACGATTCAAAAATAAACAAATCCAGCTTTTAAATTCAAAACACCATTTAAAAATAAACAAATCAAACTTGTAAATTCAAAAAACCATTTAAAATGAACAAATCCAACTTGTAAATTCAAAACACCATTTAAAAATAAACAAATCCAACTTGTAAATTCAAAACGCCATTTAAAAATGAACAAATCCAACTTGTAAATTCAAAACACGATTAAAAAAACCCAAATCCAACTTGTAAATTCAAAACACGATTCAAAAATAAACAAATCCAACTTGTAAATTCAAAACACGATTCAAAAATAAACAAATCCAACTTGTAAATTCAAAACACCATTCAAAAATATACAAATCCAATTCGTAAGTTCAAAACAGGACTTAAAAATACACAAATCTAACTCGTAAATTCAAAACATGATTAGTAAATACACAAATCCAAATTGTGAGTTTAAAACACGATTAAAAAAATACACAAATACATCTCGTAAGTTCAAAACTCGATTAGTAAAAACAAAAATCAATTTGTAAGTTTAAAACATGACTAAAAATACACAAATCAAATTTGTAACCTCAAAACACGATTCAAAAATACACCAATCCAATTCGTAAGATCAAAACACTTGTAGTTCACTGTAAAAAAAAGATCTCTTCTACTGTATTTTAACTGTAAAACCACAGCTCCTGTATTTTACTGTAAATGTTATAGCTTTTTACAGTAAATGATCAGCTTTATTTTCATATTTCATCTTTAATGCACATTTTAACTATGCATTTACTCACATATTCAAAGCAGTTTTATGTAGTTGTTGTTCAGAGAGGTTTATCTGTGTTGATATGATGTTTTAATTCTACAGTCGGTGGTTGTTGAGGCAATTCTCTCAGAGTTACAGTGTTAGCATAGATCATGATACTGAAACTGTCTGTATGGAGTCAGATCAGTTTAGAAAATAATACATTTACAAAACATTATTCATACATCCTCAAGTCACATTTACAAAGTCCAATTTATACGTTTAAAACACAATTAAAAAATACACAAATCTAATTCGAAAATTCAAAACACAATTTGTTAATAAATACACAAATCCAATCATCTAATCATTTGACGAAAATATTTATGATTTTTGCTTATGAATTCATAAATTGCGTTTTGTGTTTATGAAGTGTTTTTTAAATTTTCAAACTGGATTCTGTAAATGTGAATTTTGCTGTGCATGTATGACTTTTATTTTGTAAATGTATTATTTTTGAGACTGATCTGGCCCCATAGTCTGCGACATTCTATAACAAACTGACTCTGTCTGTAGTTATATGCAAATATGAATTGATCTATATCTGCAACAGACTATGATTTATCTAAATTACCACAATTAAAAAAACGAAGATTTTAAATACTGAGTTAATGCATTAAAACATAAATCAGAACATTCTCACCTGTGAAACATTAAACCATTTATTAAACCAACTTAAAATTTTTGTCATTTATGTGTCTGAGTGGTGGATTGTGGCATTGTTTATGCAGACCTGCGGTTCATAAGGTGCATTTTAAAATGTTGCCATAGGAGTAACTGAAGTGTTTTCTGAAACTGTGCTGTTGCTAGAATGTTGAGGGTTGTTAAAATAATTTTTACATACAGTGCTCAGCATGACAGAATATAATATTCACCCCATTTTGAAAGTGAATATTTCTCAGTGAGTTTAGTTGTATTTTGGTGCATTCAACAAAACTAATAGAAATAATTACAGAAATATTAAACAATTTAGAAATTGAAAGATAATACAATTAAATTCAAGCAAAATATTGCAAAAAAAAAAAAAAAATTACAACCTACAAAATTTGTAAACTGTTCCTTCTTTTGATTTTTCCTATTTGTTAAAAATTTGTATTTAATATTTTTCTATATCATATACATTTGGGTGTACTAGTTTTTGGACAGTTATTGTAAGTTATTTTGTTAGATAATATAATATTGTCAAGCTTCATAAAAATATTTGTGAGGGGTGGATTTATACAGTATATACTGAGCAATGTATTTACTTTCCTGACACATTTAGTGAATTAAATTTATTGTTTAGTATGTTACAGTAAAATGGCTGATGAACTGTGTAAGCAACAGTCTTGCAGATCTTTAAAAAAATCTCCAAGTTCCACAAATTAAGGCATAAAACAAGATCTTTAATCAGTGGAGAAAAAGTAAAACTCTTGAAGCAATGGCATTAAATGTTATATATATATATATATATATATATATATATATATATATATATATATATATATATATATATATATATATATATATATATATATATATATATATAATTTCTCAGTAATTTTGTTGTATTTAAATACCTTTAATCATCCATAAAATATTGAATTGAGATGTAAAATGATGACATTCTTAATATAGAGCCTTGACATTGTTCAATAGTTTTTTTAAAGAATTTGCTTTGAAGAAACTCATAAAAACCATATCCCAATGTAATCAGTTAAAATTTTATGATTCAAATCAATATTAATCTTTGCATCAAGAAAAAATGCATTTTTCTCTTTAATGTATGTTATTTTTGCATCACAATGGGTAAAACGCAGATTAAAACTAATGATGACTCTCATGACGTTCAATATGTTAATTAGCTGTGAGATTCCAAGGGACTCAAGCAGCCACTCTGAGGAAGTGACATTTTAAAATTCCGAAGAGCTCCGAAAACAGAAATCTGAAAGAGAAAGGAAGAAAAGGGGGCGAGCACGTCTGTTTTGTTGGCTAATAGACGACTAGGGTGGGGGGAAGAGGCCTAAATCAGAAAGAGTAAAGCTCTGAAAAGAGAAGACAAACAAACTAAAAGCATCGGCACCAAGATCTCAACAAGCTGCGCCAAAATTGCTTGGCACCATCGCTTTTTAAAAGGAACACCTGCGAAGCGGCAGTCGCTCCTTTACATTCTCCTGAAACCCCGCTGGTCAGCGCTCCACTACTTGGCATCTGATCCTTTAGCCTGCGCCATCCGTCGCCAAGAAGAAAGGGAATCGCTCAAGACATAAGCTTGCGTTTCTGCGGTGATAAAAGATTCAGTTCCCCTCGCACAATTTGTCACCTGCGTGTTTGTTTTCCCACCCCCAAGTCGAGAGCCCACCTTAATCTAAATGAGCTCATTAGTTGGCAGCGTTCGCCGCGCAGGTTCACATAATGAGGCTCATAAACGCGGGCGCCATCCACTAAATGAGGCCTGTCACCTCACGTTAGGCGAGTTTGCATAAAACAGCGGCTCATTTAAATGAAAACATTTTCATTCGAAACTTTGCCCGGAAAATGGTTGTTTTGAGGAAAAATATTTTCAGCTTCAGACTTCATGCTGAACTCACGGCTCTGGAATGCGTAGGCTAGGCTGCTTTATGCTCAATTCCCCAGTAGAAAATAGAGGTGGGCTTTTTTTTTCTTCGCGGTAGACTATTGTGCCTGTTGGACAGAGCTCAAAGAAAAGGTATGGGACATAAAACGTGGGTCTTCTCGGTTTCCTGTGTTTGGGTTGAGGTCCCACGGCGCCGTGCAGTGTGTTGGCTGGGGCCCGGAGTGTGCGGCTCCATACGCTGATTTGTGGAGCGCATGGTGGGCAGACGGTTTAGGGTTCAGTTCGGGACAGGCTGACGACGGCCTGAGCGTTGTGTTGAATTATTAGGAGCTTCTTTTTTTTCTACTTGTGTGTTTTAGATCTCTGAAGGGTTATAAATAATGGTACAAAGAAAAAAGACTTGGAAAAAAAATGGAAAGAAAAGGAAATCTGAGGACTTGCTGTTCCTTGTACCCTAAAAAAAGTATGTTTTTTTTGTTTGCTTGTTTTTTGTTTTGTTTCTTTGCGTAGTAATAATAATAAGAAAATGAGAAGAATAAAGGAATTTACTGTGTTGCAAAGGATGTAAAGGTAATTTAAATGAACTTACATGAATGTACACCTAATTAAATTGCTATGAGGGTTGTGGCGATACCAATAATTCACGTTACGATACTATACCAGCTGAAGTATCACTATACTAAGTAGGATTGCGCCAGCCTGATCTCACAAAATAAACAAAAGTATTTTATGTTTTGCCAGTTTAGTGGCTAATTCGTATGAAATTGTACGATTTTAAAAAGGAGGCGTGGCACCTAACCCCACCCATAAACCCAACCGTCATTGGGGCATAAGCAAATCGTACTAAATTGTACGAATCAGATCGTGCGAATTCATAAGAATTAGCCACTAAATCCAAAAGTTCCGAATTGCCGTGAGGTTGTGTTGATTAAATAAAATTACATTTAATTAAAATTTACAGAAATACTATATTTTATATGTTATAATAGGCTTACTTGAATTGAATTCATAATTCCCTTAATATTGAAAAACGTATCACTTCACTTAAACTATTTTGTGGAAAACTGACCAACAAAAAATAAATTAAAATAAAGATACAAATTATACCGAACAAGATTCGTTACTAAAAGAGTAATATTTCACTTGAATACACTCCCTTGATATATACACTAGATATCACACACAGACTCTTAAGCATACGTCAATAGCGGCACCACATTTGTACAGTGCTCCCAGGACAAATGTCATTCAGCAGTACTAGTCAAGACTAAAGCCAATGTAAAGATGCTGGACTTTAGCGCTGTGTATGGGTGCAGTAGTGAGCAAACAAATAAAACAAAGCACAAAGGCAGAACATTTCATACGTAAGGTTTAGTTTTTTATGATTTTGTATGTTACGAAATTTTGTGCTAAACAAGTATTGATGATAATACAGTCACTAACTGCACTGACTATAAGGCAAAGTAGCACCAACTTGCACTAAACATTAGTTGCTAGAAACTTGTATTATTGTCTGCTATAAATGAAGGAGTCATTCATAACTGGGATTCATTCACAAACGAATCGCTCCCTCTGTTAGAATTAGAAGTGAAAGACGGTGAGGGCTTGTGTTTCAGGACACGGATTAGATCAAATTTAATAGGTAGGGAGGATAATACATTTCCATTCACATAAGCACATGCTCTTTGTCAGCAATGCCTGTGCGGTCACTTATCCATCAAAGTAGAAGCGAATTTTAATTTAATTTAAAAGAAATATTTGCGTACTGACCACTGGGAAAACTCCTAATCATAGATATATACATCTATGGCTCTGGATGGCCAGCCCTCTACTGCACCTTGATCCCATATTCATTTCAAAGGAGCGCTACCCTGTACCAAAATGGTGGCTCTGTTGATGCATTCCTTCTAGACACAAACAGCGTAGGGGACATCTAATGTAAATATCTATGAAAACACTTAATTTGAGTTGCTTTGCTTTTAAAAAGGAGGTCTAGCTGATTGGCAGGTCATTGCTATACAGTTATATAAATCTCCTAAGTGCTTTTCATCATGTTACTAGAGTGTTCTAGACTATTGCTAGGACATTGCTAAGGGTTGTTAGAGAGTTTTTAGGCAGTTGCTAGGCTGTTACTATGCGATGGAGTTGAATACAAGTAGAAATGAGAGCTGAAACTCAAAGCAGATGGTTGCGTTGGCACCTGTCTCGCTCTAAAATCTGTTTGGAGCAGTTTTCCACATGTATGAAACAGTTGAGGCCTTCATGTGCCAAAAAAGAAACACCTCAGATTTAACCCTCCGTTCACATTGAGTCTCAAAGAGTAACAACTCTAACGTTATTTTCAATGTGCTGTGTCGAGTGGCGGAAAGAATACTGAAAAATCATTCTCAAGTAAAAGTACCATTACTTGTCTAATAATGTAGTGCGAGTAGAGTAAAAGTATATGTTGTAAATATTACTCAAAGTATGAGTAAAAAGTAGCCAATTCAAAAGTACTCAAGAGTAGTGAGTAGTCTGTAGTGCATTTAGTTATTGCTCAGCGACAAAACAACATCATAAGATGTTAATATTCGGTTAGATTTAGGTCGTGATGTCAGCTGACCAAAATTCAATGTGTAGACAGCGTCTTAGAACAATGTTATTTTGATGTCCAATAATGATGTTGATATTTGGTTGATTTTAGGTTGTGTTCGAAAATGACCAAAATCCAACGTCGAGCCAACATCTTAAACCAACGTTATACTGATGTCAAATACTGACATTTATTCATCAGACAACCAAAATCCAGTATCTGATAGACGTCATAGTGGTAACATTCACACAACGCCAAGCTGTAACATCATTAGATGTTGATATTTGGTTGATTTTAGGTTGGACGTTGGACATTGAAGTTGGCCTGACGTTGGGTTCTGATGTCAACCGGATTTTTCCTTTCCAAACAAAATGCAAGGTCCCCACGACGTTGGAGTACGATGTCAGTCTGACGTCATGACGCCATTTCGGTCATCATACAGTAAACATCCGTCATCTTCTTATCAGTCACATCCATCTAAACAATCTCTTATGCTGTGTTCACACCAGATTCGGAACGCGCGGATAAATTGCGCTATTCGCGCGTAAATAGCCGCGTGAACATTTGACTTTACTCGCTTCATACGCGCGTCAAACACCGATTCATTTGCGTGTCAAATACACATAAGAACAGACGCGGATTCGCGTGATGGGCAGGACTTCTGTCTGCCCGAAGACTCTAGCTTCATAGCTAAATGGCTAACATAGATTTTATGAAGAAAATAACATTGTTTATGTGCTTTATGAAGACTGAAAAACAGCGTCGATACGTTTAGGGTCATGTCTGAGTCCACTTCTTTCTTTCAGAGGTGCATCCAGCTCTGTGAGCTCATAAACTCCTCCAGAAACTTAACCTGGATGACGGAGGCTTTCAGCGGTGCTTCTGACTGAGCCCAGCCAAGTTTGATGAACTGTTGTCGGTGAAGGCTGGAGGATTTCCCACGGAACACTGACAACAGTTTCTACGTCACGATCGCGCCCCCACAAGAGCAAGCTTCTGATTGGTTAACGCGGCGCAAATGTACGCTGAAGTTCAGATTTTCAAAATCGAGAGATTCGCGCAAAACGCTCGTTAAGCGCGTCAAACGCACAAAATGCTCAATTCGCCCCGCGCCATTCGCGCAATTTGCGTGATTCGCGGCACGCCATTCGCGCGTATCGCGCCGCAGGATGTCTATTCGCGCGTTTGCATTGACTTAACATGTAAATCAGTCGCGCTTGACGCGCGTGCCGCGTCTGGTGTGAACGCAGCATTAGACACTTTTAATGCTTCCAAATAGTTCGCTGCAATTATAAATCGCCCATGTATAGAGGTAGTTCATTATGAGGCGATTTACCTTCTATGTGCGATTTGATTGGACAGGAATCACAAGACTGATTTTTCTAATCCCGATAGACAAGAAAAAATAAAGTAGTGACTGCATGGGTGAAGGAAAAAAGTAGAGTAAAAGTACCGATACAGCACTAAAAATGTACTCAAGGGAAAGTAAAATAGGCCTTTTTAAAACTACTTAGTAAATTACAATTTCTGAGAAAAAATTTGTAATTAGTAAATTTGTAATTATTTGTAATTAGTTACTTTACACCTCTGGCTTTGTCATACTGTATTTTTAAGTTATAGACAAAAGATTTCTTGCTTTCAGGAAGTTGTTTGTCTTTGATTTACAAATTTTAAAGGACACTAAAGGTGGCGCTTTATAGCACATATCTCAAAAACACACCCACATGAATCTACATTTATTTGCCTCCATGCATGCTTAGAGTCCTATAAGAGTCTCATTAGTTCCTGGATTTATGTACTGAAACAGTAACAGTTAGAGAGACCACAAATTGCCACCACATTTGAACAGAAAGGAAGTTGTGTGTGTATGTGTGAGTTAGAGCCCCAAAGCACATTTACCTGCAAATCAAAATGGCACTCTACAGCTTTCTTATTTTTTTTTTATTTATAAGGTTTCTTATAAAAGTGGTGCTTGTTTTTACCTACAGTTCTGCTTTAATGCAAAAGTGCAGCCAAAGTACTGTTTTGTGCAACATACAGTAGGCTCATTCTAAAAATATAGCCCTTAATACATTTTTGGAGATCGTGAATTATGTACCCAGAAGTATGTATGGCTGCATTTTGTCTTTAAAGCAAACGCTACAGGGTGGTATAATGCCGTTAATTTTCCCGCTTATCAGCCGACCCCTTACCTCCGTGTAAATGGCTTTCTTGCTGTTTCCAGTTTGTCCAGTTAGCTTGCCATGTACGTCGGCTGACTTGAGACGCAGAGAGGAGTTGACCATGACGTCAGGGTTTGAGTCCGGTAGAGAAAGCCTCCAGAAAGCAGGTAAGACACAAACAGAAGCCAAAATATAAAATAAACAAGTAAATAATAAGGTGAGAATGTGGTAAAATTTGAAAACATGGTAAAAATCAGACGAGGGCTTTTCTTTTTCTGGATTGCTTTTTAAAACTGTCAGGGGGTTTAAGGACGGCGGTGGGCGGGTCAATCTGGGCTTTTAAAAACACAATTGGATGGGTAAGAGATTTTTAGAGAAGAAGGAGGGTGGGTTAGTCTATCGGTCAGTCAGTCAGTCGGCAGCTGTCTTTGGTGGATTTACGTGAGAATAGCAGGTGCGGACGGCACTCGTGAGAGAAATATAAGATTGAAAAAGCATACACAGCAGCCTCTGGTGGATTTGCAAAAACAAAAACTTATAAAAAACGTAGCTCCTGAGATGTATTTGGCGCTCTCCAGAAATGTGTATAGAGGTACGTTTTCCGAATGAGCCTGGGTTGGTTATGTGGTTGCTGGGGTGCTCTGAATGGTTGTTATGTGTCACTTTCAACTTTCTGTGATGTTCTGGTCTCTATATGGCTCAGGCCCGTTCATCATTTATGGCTTTTTACAGACCATTTTGTCACTCATATGTGAAATTACTATCTCAGATTGTTCAGTAAAGGGGTCTCAAACTACCGGCCTACAGGCCATTTATGGCCCGCCGTCTTCCTTCTTTCGCCCTGCAACTGATATCAAAATTATCACGAGATTTGGCCTGTCAAAACACATATTTTTGAACCACTATCATTGTTGTGCTGTCGCCTCTAGCCACTTATGGTTTTGACCCGCCAACTAGTCGACTTTTAAAGTACTACATTCGGATTAGTTTCACTTTCAATTTCTCTCAGTGTAGTCGAGTGTGGTCAAGAGTAACACACATGCATTTTAATAACGTTGCTGGTTTAAATGTTAAAATGTATGTCTGTGAGTGCTCTATTTTTACCAAAGCTCTACTTTTGCAAATATTCAAGGGTCGCTTGATTATTTTCAGTTTTATACCACTTGTATTTTGTTATACAAACACTTCTTCGTGGCTTACACGCTATGTTGGTGGTGTAACAAATATGATTATTCTGCTAATATTCGATTCAAATGGTCTCACTTAATACTGTAATGCTTTTCAAGATTTGCATAAAAACTATGTACAGTTGAAGTCAGAATTATTAGCCCCTTGTTTATTTTTTTCCCCCAATTTTGGTTTAATGGAGAGCAGGTTTTCTCAACACATTTTTAAACATAAAAGTTTTAATAACTAATTTCTAATATCTGATTTATTTTATCTTTGCCGTGATGAGAGTATTTAAGATTTACTTGATATTTTTCAATAGTTCTATACAACTGAAAGTGACATTTAAAAGCTTAACTAGGATAGTTAGGTTATCTAGGCATGTTAGGGTAATTAGGCAAGTTATTGTATGATGATGGTTTGTTCTGTAGACTATCAAAAAATATTTATCTTAAAGAGGCTAATAATTTTGACCTTAATTTTTTTTTTTATTAAAAACTGCTTTTATTTTACTGTAATAAAACAACAAAAAAGACTTTCTCCTGAAGAAAAAATATTAGCAGACACACTGTGAAAATTTCATTGCTCTGTTGAACATAATTTGTCAAATATTTAAAAAAAGAAAAAAAAATCAAAGGGGGGGCTAATAATTCTGACTTCAACTGTACATTAGTAAAATTGTACTGCTGGTTGAATTGAACTTGTTAAAGTAAATGTGGATATGTACATACAGTACTTTCTTCCTCTTTGTTGTAGTTTTTCAAAAAAAAAAGAAAAAAGAAAGAAAAATTGCCAGTAAAGTCACTTAAGTTATGCTACTGAGACAATAAAATTGGTTGGGAGAGAATAATAATAATTATACCTATTATTTAGTATTTTCATTACAATTAAAACAATCCTTTTATTACGTACAACAAGAAATAAAAAGCTAGAGATTTGACTGCATAGACTCTGTGAAAGGACTGAGTGTGTGTCTAATGATCGTTCAAACACACAACAACCACAGGCCTATTTCAGCAGCTGATGTGTGACACGATAAACATGCTCTGTAAAACCCAACAGTCAACTTTATCAAATGTAATGAGTGTAGTTACCTTAAAATTGACTGAAAGTTGATTCTACTCATTTGAAAAGAGTTTTAATTCAATGTTCAAGGTAACGAGTTAATTAAATATTTCATTACTTCAACTTAAATGGAATAAGTTTACAGTACTCATTAATAACTCAAATGTTTTGCAGCAATCAGTTTCCTCAAACGGTCTGAGTTGCCTTAACTTATTGGGTTTTACAGTACTCAGTTGGTTTGAGTTCTCCATTTATTGAGTTTTACTGTGCTCAAATTGCCTCATTTACTCAAATGGATTAAGTTCACAGTACTCGTATAGATTAGCTTTTGCATTTAAATGGTTTGTTGCAATGGGTTTCCTCAAATGATTTGAGTTACCATAACCTTTTGGGTTTTACAGTGTGCTGATTTGCATTATCACTGGTGACAGACAGGTAATGCTTGAAATATAAACGTCCTAAAATGCATCAATTACGTCACGTTTGCACTTTTTTCTTGTGCTTGAATGTTAAAACAGCCCTCCTATGAATTGTGAAATGCAATCACCCCCCACCTCCACCCCACACCGCCAGTTTGAGTTTGAGACTGCTAGTTTAGAACAATCTAAAATTAACTGTGAATAATAGTACTAGGGAAGATTGCTTTTGCAAATAGTAACTAATGTTTTAGATAGCTTTGACCCCAAATATGATGTGTCAGGGGACCCCTATCCAAAAATGTAAAAGGTACTGTAAATAGCTGATTTAGCAGCACGGTGGCACAGTGGGTAGCACAAACGCCTCACAGCAAGAAGGTCGCTGGATCGAGCCACGGCTGGATCAGTTGGCATTTCTGTGTAGAGTTTGCATGTTCTCGCCGTGTTGGTGTGGGTTTCCTCCGAGTGCTCCGATTTGTGGTATAGGTGAATCGGGTAAGCGAAATTGTCAGTAGTGTATGTGTCTATACAAGAGTGTATGGATGTTTCCCAGTGATGGGTTGCAGCTGGAAGGGCATCCACTGCGTAAGACATATGCTGGTTTAGTTGGCGGTTCATTCCGCTGTGGTGACCAGATTAATAAAGGGACTATTAATAAAGAAAACGAATGAATAAATAGCTGATTTATGTTGTGAAAAACAGTTGGTCTAAAATATTGTTTAGAAAATATTTCATTTATAAATTTATTTTAAATATTTTCAACTTATTTTCTTCTAATAGTAAAAGACTGAATTTTTTGTTTATTATATTTTTTTCCTATATTAATTAAATTTAAATTTTATTTGTTTGTTTGTACTGGTAGGCTTTTAATTCATCTTATAATTTTTTGTTAATTATTATTTATTTAACAATTCTTATACTTCTATTTTAGATTTTTAAAAATATTTTTTATAAATAATAATTATTTTCTTTCTTCTCTAATTTCTTATTTAAACCTCTTAAATTTGTATGTATTTGTAAATTATTTTATTTATTTCTATTGAATTGAATTTTGTATTTATAATAATCATTTTAGAATTCATTCATTCATTCATTTTCTTTCTGGCTTAGTCCCTTAGCCCCTCCAACAGCATATGTTTTACACAGTGGATGCCCTTCCTGCTACCTATCACTGAGAAACACCCATACATAGTCATTCACTCACACGCACACTACGGACAATTTAGCTTACCCAATTCACCTGTAACGCATGTTTTTGGACTTGTAGGGGAAACCAGAGCACCTGGAGGAAACCGACATGATCATGGGGAGAACTTGCAAACTCCACACAGAAATGCAAACTGACCTAGCCGAGGCTTGAACCTTCGACCCTCTTACTGCGAGGCGATTGTGCCACCCACTGCGCCACCGTGATGCTCCATTATAGAATTATTATCATTTTAAAAATTAGATTTTCTTTTCTCTTTGTTTCTTTTAAATTAGTATGTGTATATTTTAACATACATTTATATATTTTGCTTTTTAAAAAACATTTCCACAGACCCATGACACTATTTGTGTCTTTCTTTTTAGTCAAAAACACAAACCAAACTCTTTTAAGGTCTCCACTCAATACAGTACTTGAGAGCCAAAACAGATTTTGCTGCAATTTGCTCCCTGCTGCTCTTTGATTGGTGGAATTTTTTTGCACAGCATCATGGGGAACGTAGTTTTTCTGCTTATTTTTAAAAATATGTTGAATTACTGTGGGGTGGCTCAGTGGTTAGCACTGTTGCCTCAAAGCAAGAAGGTTTGAGCCCTGACTGGGTCAGTTGGCGTTTTCTTTAGTTTACCATAAATTGTCTGTAGTAAATGTGTGTGAATGAGTGTGTATGGATGTTTTCCAGTACTGAGTTACAGCTGGTAAGGCATCCGCTGTGTAAAAACATATGATGGATAAGTTGTCGGTTCATTCCGCAGTGGTGACCCCTGATGAATAAAGGGACTAAGTATATGAATAATGTGAACAGATACAATCAACAAACAAGCTCAGAGCTCACAACAGGTCAGTCTTTAAAGATTTGTCAGTTATTATAACTCAATATCCCTGTAGAGGAAATGAACAATGATTTTACTTCTGGAACATAGCTGTATCACTCTAGTATTGGCCTGTAATGTATTCAATGAAACTGACATAAGGTCTCTTTAGGTGTGTTGACCTGTGACCTGATTGTCTTATATAGGGTGAGAGACGCTGCTCTGTGATTGGCTGACAGCGAGCTGCACTGTGGTTGAATACATGTAGAAAAGAGGCGAGAGGAGAGCTGAAACTCAAAGCAGATGGTTGTGTTGGCACCTGTCTTGCTCTGAAATTTGTTTGGAGCTGTTTTCCACATGTATAAAACAGTCGAGGCCTTCATGTGCCAAAAAAATAAACACCTCAGATTTAACCCTCTATACTCTCAGCGAGTCTGTCTATATAATGCACAGAGTCATCTAATGTGAGAGGGAGAGAACGCTGTTTTTACACCTCGTTCGCTATACTCGCACATGCTATGTAGACACATTTGAGTGAAATTAGATAGAAAGTCGTCAAAGCAACTGGCTGATACAAACAAATAGTGGCAAATAATAAATGTTAGTTTTTTCTTACTTTATCATGTGTCACTTTTAACATTTAAATTTAATTGAATTATAAATGTATAAAGTCTTTTTTGCTTTGTTTTAGTTAATTTACCTTGTTTCATCTAATTTAGGAATGAACCGCCAACTTATCCAGCAAGTTTTTACGCAGCGGATGCCCTTCCAACCGCAACCCATCTATGGGAAACATCCACACACACACATTCACACTCTTCGAACAATTTAGCCTACCCAATTCACCTGTACCGCATGTCTTTGGACTGTGGGGGAAACCGGAGCACCTGGAGGAAACCCACACGAAGACAGGGAGAACATGCAAACTCCACACAGAAACGCCAAATGAGCCGAGGTTCGACCCAGCGACCATCTTGCTGTGAGGCGTCAGCACTACCTACTGCACCACTGCTTCGCCCTTATTTAGTTTTATTTTTATTAATTTTTTTATTTAAATTTTTTTTTATTTACTTTTATTTATTTAATTTATTTTAATTTATTTTAACTTTTTTATTTAGTTTCATTTTTTATTATTTTTTATTTATTTATATTTTATTTAGTTTAGTTTTATTTTATTTTATTTTTTATTTATTTTTATATTTTGTTTAGGTTTGTTTTATTTTATTTCATTTAGTTTTAGTTTTGTATTTTTTATTAAAAGTGTATTTATTTTTATTTTATTTAATTATTTTTACCTTATATTTATTTGATTTATTTTCATTTTTATATTGTATTTATTTTGTTTTATATAGTTAATTTTTTATATTTTCATTTTATTTATTTTTATTTTATTTATTTTTCATTTATTTTAATAGATTTTTAAATTTTATTTATTTTTCTTCATTTTTATTTTTATTTATTGTATTTATTTTTATTCTTATTATTTTTATTTTGTTTATTTTTATTTCATTTACTTTTATTTTATTTTTTAATTATTTTAATTTTATTTAATTTAATTTATTTTTATTTTATATAGTTTAATTTTATTAAATTTTATTATTTTTATGTTATTTTTATTTAGATTCATTTTATTTTGTTTTTTTATTTTAGCCACATAGGCAAAAATGTGAATTGTTTTTTTTTTTGTTGTATAAATTAATCAGTTCAGTTTTTCATCTAAAAACTTTGGCTTGGAAAATTTCTGGCGAGCAAAACATTTTTCTGCTAGTAGCCAAAGCAATTTTTCATTTTATCTTTGAACAGTTGAATAAAATATGTACTGAACCAATACTTAACTAACTATTTTTTTGACTAGTTATTATAGTCAGCATTAATTGTTTAATAATAAGCTACATATCACACTGTCAAAATGGTCAATTAATAAAATGTGTTTTATTAAATTATTGATTGATTACTATAAATTTCACAATACATAAAAAAGACTGAATGCATTTTATGTAAATGCATATACTTTATGCAGAAATGTACTGCCAATGCCCTGCTATTAATCAGAATATATAATTCGCATGTTATAAAAATATTGCACACTCAACACATGTTATCCAAATATTAATGCAGCATTAAATCAATGGAAGTGAATGAGAATGCTATTTAAGTGCCAGTACTGCAGTGGTTGAGGAGTTTTTGTTAGTTAGTTTGTTGTCATTCGTCATCTTTACATCCCTAAAGTGGTTTCAGACAGAAAGACCCCTGATAATAAATGATCGTGGATGTCATCATCCAGCAGAGGGCGCTGCAGCTCACGCTTCTCACTCACGCACGCGCACCTGTCCCGCGTCACCGCCAATGTTTATGTACTTAAACAGCGACAGCGAGTGAAAACCACTAATTGTTACCACGTTTTCACACACAGTAAGTCCTGCTTTAACTCCAAACACGTTTAAATTAGCACTTTCATTGCGAATTAACATGACATGAAACATCTCACAGCTTTTATGAAGGATGAATGAAAGAACTGTTTGTCACTTTTAAATAACACGAGGCTTTGCTTTAAACAAATACACATTTAGCGTGAAACTATAGATGTATACTATATTTAATAGTGTAATTTAGGGGTATTAGCGTTTTAAATCAATTCATTTAGCAGTAGGAGCTTTTTTTATTATTGATAAAATGTTGCTGTCTATGCGTTTTAAGTAACTTTGGCCTACTGGTCGTTATTGTGTAACGTTATGTACACTGAAAAAAATGATTCAAAGGTGATTCCTTGAATTTATTAATGTCTTTGTTAAGTTAAGAGGTTGTAAACAATTTATTTGAGCTGAATTTATACAAATTAAGTTGAAAATTACTAAATTTAATTTGTTTAAATTCAACACATATAAATCAGCCACGTTAAACATGCACGTTTAGCATGAACCAGTATATGTATACTACATTTAATAGTGTAATTTAGGAGTATTAGCATTTTAAAACAGTTTATCTAGCAGTAGGACCTTTTAATACTGATAAAATATTGATATCTATGCGCTTTAAGTGGGCCTACTGGTGGTAATTATGTAAATGATTCAAAGATGATTCCTTGACTTTACTTATTTTTTTAAGTTAAGAGGTTTAACAATTTATTTGGGCTGAATTTAAACAAACAAATTAAGTTAGAAATTTCTAAATTTAATTTGTTTAAATTCACCCCATATAAATGGGCTTTGCTAAACAATTATACATATATTGTGTCATGCTAAATGTGTCTTACATTTAATAGTGTAATTGCATTTTTTTTTTTTTAAAACAGTTCATTTAGCTCTAGAAACCTTTAATATTGATGAAATGTTATTTTGTTTATTTTACTGTGAGTTTTAAGTAGGCCTCATGGTAATTATGTACAATGAAAAAACTATTCAAAGATGATTCATCGGATATACTCCATTTGTTTTAAGTTAAGAGGTTGTAAACAATTTAAATTAAGCTAAAAATGTACGAATGTAATTTGCTTGTTTAAATTCAACCATTATAAAATGGCTACTACTCTAAACAAATACACATTTACCATGAAGCAATATACAGTGTGTATATTATATTTAATAGTGTAATTAAGGGGTATTAGCATTTTAAATCAATTCATATAGCAGTAGGAGCTTTTAATATTGATAAAATAGTGAAGTTTTAAGTATATGGAGCCAGATCAGTCTCAAAAATAATACATTTACAAATTATTATTTATACATCCTCAAGTCACATTTACAAAGTCCAATTCGAAAGTTCAAAACACGATTCAAAAATACACAAATGCAATTCGTAAGTTCAAAACACGATTTAAAAATACACAAATGCAATTCGTAAGTTCAAAACACGATTCAAAAATACACAAATACAATTCGTAAGTTCAAAACATGATTCAAAAATACACAAATGCAGTTCGTAAGTTCAAAACAAGATTCAAAATACACAAATGCAATTCGTAAGTTCAAAACACGATTTAAAAATACACAAATGCAATTCGTAAGTTCAAAACACGATTCAAAAATACACAAATACAATTCGTAAGTTCAAAACACGATTCAAAAATACACAAATGCAATTCGTAAGTTCAAAACACGATTCAAAAATACACAAATGCAATTCGTAAGTTCAAAACACGATTCAAAAATACACAAATGCAATTTGTAAGTTCAAAACACGATTCAAAAATACACAAATACAATTCGTAAGTTCAAAACACGATTCAAAAATACACAAATGCAATTCGTAAGTTCAAAACACGATTTAAAAATACACAAATGCAATTCGTAAGTTCAAAACACGATTCAAAAATACACAAATACAATTCGTAAGTTCAAAACACGATTCAAAAATACACAAATGCAATTCGTAAGTTCAAAACATGATTCAAAAATACACAAATGCAATTCGTAAGTTCAGAACACGATTCAAAAATACACAAATACAATTCGTAAGTTCAAAACACGATTCAAAAATACACAAATGCAATTCGTAAGTTCAAAACATGATTCAAAAATACACAAATGCAATTCGTAAGTTCAAAACATGATTCAAAAATACACAAATGCAATTCGTAAGTTCAAAACACGATTCAAAAATACACAAATGCAATTCGTAAGTTCAAAACACGATTCAAAAATACACAAATGCAATTCGTAAGTTCAAAACACGATTCAAAAATACACAAATGCAATTCGTAAGTTCAAAACACGATTCAAAAATACACAAATGCAATTTGTAAGTTCAAAACACGATTCAAAAATACACAAATGCAATTCGTAAGTTCAAAACATGATTCAAAAATACACATCCAATTTGTAAGCTCAACAGGATTTGTAAATACACAAATCTAACTCGTAAGTTCAAAACACGATTCAAAAATACACAAATCCAATTCATTTCACGAAAATATTTATTGTTTTTGCTTATGAATTCACAAATTGCATGTTGTATTTATGAAGTGGTTTTTGAATTTCCAAATTGGATTTTGTAAATCTGAATTGTGCTGTGCATGTATGATTTTTTTTTTGTGAATGTATTATTTTTAAGACTGATCTGGCTCCATACAATTAGGCCGATTGACAGTAATTATGTTTGCACACTGAAAAAAATATTCAAAGGTGATTCCTTGGATTTGCTAATTTTTTTTAAGAGGTAAACAATTTATTTGGGCTGAATTTAAACAAACAAATTAAGGTGAAAATTGCAAAATGTTTGTTTAAATTTAACTCATATAAATTGTTCAGTGTAAGAAAAAAAAATCCCAATCGGTTAATTATTAATATTATTTCAAGCACTCATTGTGAATTGAATTATTTATGTTTTCCCAAATCACGTCAGTCAAACCCTGACTGTTTATCAGGAGGTTTTGAACATTTATCCAATTGTTTGTCATCAGATTTTTGGTCAGTTATTTCCACGTGATTTGTTAGACTGAACATATGCGGTTTGCTTTGTAGTGATTATCAACACATAAGAGATGCATTACGCTGTATGAAAACCAACTGAAGAGTATAACTGCAGACGCTGATTCTGTTTATTTAATCAGAAAGCCTCCATGAGAACATTTGTTTCAAATACTGTACCCTTTCTCTAACATCCTAACTTCTGAAGCGTATTAGAGTTAAACAGACATAAGAAAACGTTATTGGCTGTATGAAACGCCAGGACATGCTCTCCATTTTCAATTTTGATTGCATTTATTTAATAAGAACTTTCTGTGTCCAAGTTGTACAGTTGAGAGGTATTGCGTGGTGTTTTATTTCTCTGGCTGGTGCGCTGATGGAGGTCAGATGTGTGGAATATTGTGCTAATAAATTGTCTCTGGGAGGACAGGCTTGGATGGAGAATGCGTTGTAAATGGCTTCGCTCTCACGTCAGTGATGTGACCGGTTTAGTGGGTTGCTTTTTATTTGCGCAGACGGCAGTGAGCAGCTTCTGTTGAGCTTTCCGAATGCATCTGCGGGACACATGTTCATCACAAACTCAACTATACGATCTGATGAAATCAGCTAAAGCTCCGTGGACAGTCCAGATCACGATTTGAAGAGATATCTCATATATTCTGTAACTGCAGATTGGTTTGTGGTGCTATAAAAGGACAGCACTACAAAGACTCGTTGTTTTATATATTAGTAGATAAATAAATCTTTTTTTTTTTATTTACTGGCAGGTAAATATCACAACTAACAGATGTCTGTCAGATGTTGGATGAGTTTGAGACTGAAGTTAGATGGAGTATTTATTATTATTATTATTATTATTAAAATATATATTATAAATTATATAAATATATATATATTATTATTTTTCCATAAGCAGCATTAAAGTTCACCTATTTTACCTTATTTTCAGGATTTAACCATCTACTGCTTGGTGTAACTAATATGGTGACATGATACTCATGTTAATTTCCCTGCCACTGTTTCTTTAAGACCAACATTATTTATTTTTTGTTGGAAAGGGAAGACCTTAGACTAGCCAATGATGTTCTTTGGTAAAGTCACATGACATTCAGTGTTTGTCTGTAACGGGATTTCTGACAGACTGGCGTTTATTGTGAGCAGTTGCTAAATGCAAATGTAAACATCAATAAAAACAAAGGATCGGATTGTCAGATCCACAAAAAAATCTAAAACCTCACCTCCAGTAAGTTATGATATTCAGAATTTATTTATTTTTTTAATCAAATTCGTTTTTTCGTAAATCGATCAAATGTATGTGTTGCCAAATGGCAACACTGCCATAGTGGAACATGCAATATTGCAATGGGTTACCTAGCTGCAAGGTCAGCTGTGAACTGTTAAGTTATAACAATAGCAACATGAATGCTAGTAGTATAATGTTGATTAGTCATATGTTAATGGCATTTGCATTAAGGATAAAATCTAGTTTTAATGGCAATACTACTTTTGAATGGAAATGAATACAGGGAACAGTGTATTAGCGAGCACCACTATGCTCTATGGTGAGTGAAAGAAGAAAAGGACAGAACTGGCTCTTCCTGCAGATGAAAGTGAGGATGAGATGGGTTTTAGTGACCATGAGAATGATGCAGATTGGACATTTGATAGAGACAGTTCAGGTAAGTTAGCTCAGAGGCTGATAAGACAGGTGTAGTATAGTATATAGTCAAATATATAAATATTGTTAGCTAGTAGCTACATTATTCTGATGCATCTGGATATACTAGACTTGTTATTTATTTGTTATAATATTTACGGGAGAGAATATTTATCTTCACTGTATGCTATGTATACTATATTCAATGTATACATGATATTACAATATTAGGTTTGTTTTTAATAATATTCTGCGAAAAAGAAAGGAATAAATGAAAACTGTTGGAATATGAGTTGTTGGAAAGTATGTATAAGGTGTTATGTATATGTAAAGCTTATAATACTGCAACACCAATTAAATAATTTCAAATAACAAAGTTATTAATTATAAGGAAAGTTTTAAATGTAAAATTTCTAAGTTAGATCTGGACGTTGTTGCCATATGGCAACATATCATAAAGTACCTTAAAAAATTTTTTTTTTACAGTACTTCAAGTTAAGCCATTTTAAGAAAAGCAAGACAGTCAAATATTTTTTTCCATAGATTTATCATAATGCGTGGGGTAGAGTGTTTAGATAAGTCTTTTGTGTCTTCAGAATGTGTCTGTAAAGTTTAAGCTCAAAACACCCATCAGGTTATTTATTATATCTTTCAGAATATTGGAATTTCTGCTCTCAACACAGCTGTTTTTGTTGCCTGTGCCTTTAATGCTGGTTCTCCCCGCCCACCGTTCCCACGTGCCTGTCAGAGTGTGCCCCAATCTCCGCCTCGGCTGCGTCAGATAAACGGCACAGTGACAGACATGAAGGAAGCAGATCTCAACGTTTGTGAGAAACACTACAGTAAGTAGGACTTTACCAGTGATTATTTGATGTATTTGTTGTGGAATTATTTGTTGTGAATTAGAGGGGATTGACCCCCCCAGTCCCAGTTAATGCTTGTTAATGCCCCCCCCCCCCCCCCCCCAACAAAAAAGGACGTCAAAACAAAATGTATGCAGGGGTCAGTCCTCTATAACTCTCAGAACTAAAGGTACGCAAGCTGTCACTGGGGTGGTACCTTTTCAGAAGGTACATGTTTGTACTTAAAGGGTCTTTTTTATCATATCAAAAGTATATATTAGTACCTAAAATTTTTTGTACTTTTAAGGTGCTAATATGTACCCTTGAGGTATTAATATGGTCCCTTTAGGTACAAATGTGTACCTTTTGGAAAGTTACCACTCCAGTGACAGCTCACATACCTTTATTTCTGAGAGTGTAGAATAAAATAGTTTGCTCTAATCTGCATCTTAAATACAAATATCACTAATTAAATAATAGATATTATGGTGGCTCAGTGGTTAGCACTGTCGCCGCACAGCAAGATGGCAACTGGTTTGAGTCGCGGCTGGGTCAGTTTGCATTTCTGTGTGGAGTTTGCATGTTCTCCCCCTTGTTGGCATGGGCTTCCTCTGGGTGCTCCGGTTTCCCCCCACAGTCTAAAGACATGCGCGAATTGAATAAACTAAATTGGCCGTAGAGGATGGATGTGAATGAGCGTGTATGGGTGTTTCCCAGTACTGGGTTGCAGATGGAAGGGCATTCGCTGTGTAAAACACACTGGATAAGTTGACTGTTCATTCCGCAGTGGCGACCCCTGATAAAAAAAAAGGGACTAAGCCGAAAGGAAAATGAATAAATGACTAAATTGTATTACTTTTCTAATGAATAGAATTACATTTAGTAAATTCTTGTTATTTTAACAATTCTATCATTATCGTAGTTGTAGATTTTATAAAGCATTTTACTTTATTACATTTTAATACATTTGTGGAGTCTTGTTATGTATCATGTACACATTTTGGGACTGGCACATTATAGGTTTTATTATTTAAATGTTAGGTTTTGCATTTACTTTTATTATTGTAATGAACAGAAACACATTCGTAAAGTTTTGTTATATCAGCATTTATATTATTATCATTTAAATATATTAGGATTGAGACATTATCCTAGTTTGCAGGTTTTACTATTTATTTTAATTTAGTAATGAACAGAATTACATTTGTGAAGTTTATGTCATCAAATGATCATTATCATGTAAATATATTGTGATTGGGACATTATCCTATAGCTTTAGGTTTATTTTGGTAATGAACAGTATTACATTTGTAAACTTGTAAAGTTATGTCATTTGTAAAGTTTAAAAGTTTTGTTATTTTAACAGATCATTGTCATGTACTTATATTGGGATTGAGAGATTATTTTTTTGGTTTTATTATTCTTTTTATTTTAGTAGTGAACAGAATTAGATTTATTTCATCAATTATATAATTATTATGTAAGTATCTTGGTATTGGGTTGGGATGGGCAATACAACAAATATGCAATCTCGATTATTTTCATATTGAACAATAACGATATATTCAGATATAAGTTGTTAATGCTTTCATATTTAAAAGAGTATCCCAACAATGACTGCAGCCAGAAAAATTAGAGGGTCCAATCTATTTGAGGGTCAATCTATTTTCGGCTGGCGATTAATATTTGGTTGCCAGAAAAAAAAAAAGAAAAAAAAAAGTGCATCACTAATATCAGCACACTTAAATTCTCATTGTTGCACGTTTCTGCTGTGTGATTGGCTCTTAGATCAATATAAAGTCCAGAGCTTAGCATTGTTATTGACATAAATTTTATTGCGATTTGAAATTATCTCATTGATCAGCCCAGCCCTATAGGATTAGGACATTATCCTAAAAAGTAATATTTTAGGTAATGTTATTTATTTTATTTTAGTAATAAACTGAATTACATTTTGTAAATGTTTTGTTGTTTCATCAGTTATATCATTACCATGTAAATATTTATTTTATTTGTAATTAACAATTACATTTGTAAAGTTTTGGTATTTTATCAATTATATCATTAACATGTAAATATATTGAAATTGGGACATTATCATAGTTTTATAAATTTTGTTATTTTTTTTAATGAACAGAATTACATTTGTAAAGTTGTGAAGTTTTGTTATTTCAACAGTTACATCATTATCATGGACATATATTGGGGATGAGACATTATTTTAGGTTTTATTATTTAATTTATCATTGTAATAAACAGAATTACATTTGTAAAAGTTTAGTTTCAGCAATTATATCATTATCATGTAAATCTATTGAGATTTAGACATTCTCCTAGTTTTACATTTTATTATTTTATTGCAGAAGACTATTTCAAGTCTTTTTTTCTGCAATTATTAATTTTCATAAATATAGTATAGGATTGAGACATGCCCATGGTTGCAGATTACATTTTTAAAATCTTTTTATTTATTTAATTCAATTTAATGTAACTAAAATGTAATTTTTAGAAACGTAAACATTTAAAATATTTCTACAAATGATGCATGAGAGTTCAGTTGCGTTCCTGCAGTCTTGCGCGATTGTGTCTGTCCATAATTTCATCCATCAGTTAAGTCAGCGTTTTGTGGGATGTGTGTAATCAGCTTCTCAATGAAGCAGGTGTCCGGACAGGTGTTGTGTTGTAGCTCCGCACAGCTTTCACACTTTGGGAATATCCATATTCGACCCGAAAACACCCCCCTTCAACCTGCTTTTGGCTCTACGTAATGTACGATACGGATATACGTACAACAAACGCACATTTTCCAGTGAAAGGAAAAGTGTTTTGCGTATATAAGAAGATCTTCAGACTATTGTTCCCCGTGCTACAGGGAATCAGCCGGCATTGATCAAGACTTTGGCTGGATTTCCTTTGACATGCACTTTTATTAAATTGGTTTGCTGTCGGGTGAAGGCAGCTGGAGACGAATCAAGTGGCAGATGAGCTGGCAGGCCGTGCCACAAGTGTGAGGTGAGCGTGAGAGAGAGAGAGAGAGAGAGAGACAGATGGACGGACAGATAGATAAATGATTTCCAGTGGAAGGACAGGAATGGTAAGCTAGCGAGGATAAGAGGCAGCCTGGCATTATCCCGTGCCCTTTAGAATTTAAAAGATGCTGGCATAACATTTAGGTATTTGGGGTGGTGCAGAAAACACACTCGCACAAACCCCCCTTCTTTACAATGATTTGCTTTATGAGGTGCCTGCTGATGCCATGGTAACCCTCCTGTCCTGGGCACGGCACTGGCGCTGGTGTGCCAAAGAAATGCCATGGCAACTTTTTTTTTTTTTTAACCCATGTTGCCCATAAACCTTTGAGATTTAGTAAGTGAAACCAGTGGATTCACAAATTAGGCACAGAAAGTGCAAACAGAAACATGAACTTTAGTGTTTACAGTTTATGTGGTCAAATTGTTGTAAAAATGCTGTAAATTTTACAGTGACAAAAAGCTCTTCTTGATTTCTGGTCAAAATCACAGTGTTCAAATAGACCCTTTTCACATTTTTAGGTTTCTCAGTGGCAGAAGTCGTCATAAATGGGAAAACTTGCGCAGTGAATGGCAGGTCACAACAAATTATTTTTTAACAATCTTATTTGCTTTAATAATAAAAGAAAAACTCCACAATGATGTTATAAAGACTACAGAAAACAGACAGAAAGAAACCAGTCAGTGGGAAGGAGTGACAACAATGCTTGTTATGTTTGATAGCAATAATAACAGTAAAAAGAAAGCACAACAGTAATAACTGACAACAACACTAATAATAAATCACAAGTACTACACCAACTACTACTACAGAAAGTTACTAATATTACAACTACTGCTGCTTCTACAACCACGACTACTACTACTACTACTACTACTACAATGTCTACTACTACTAATTCTACTACAACAACTACTACTACTACTGATATACTACTATAACATCTACTACAACTGATACTACTACAACAACGTCTACTAATACTGATACTACTACAGCGTCTACTACAACTGGTACTGCAACAACGTCTACTACTGATACTATTACAGCAATCACTGCTACTACAACATCTACATCGACAACATCTACTACTTCTGATACTACTACACCGACAACTACTACTACTACTACTACTACTAGAACACCTCTACTACTAATGCCACTTTACCAATGACATCTACTACTACAACAACTTCTACTACTACTGATACTACTACAGCGTCTACTACAACTGGTACTACAACAACAACGTCTACTACTGATACTATTACAGCAATCACTGCTACTACAACATCTACATCGACAACATCTACTACTTCTGATACTACTACACCGACAACTACTACTACTACTACTACTACTAGAACACCTCTACTACTAATACCACTTTACCAATGACATCTACTACTACAACAACTTCTACTACTACTGATACTACTACAGCGTCTACTACAACTGGTACTACAACAACAACGTCTACTACTGATACTATTACAGCAATCACTGCTACTACAACATCTACATCGACAACATCTACTACTTCTGATACTACTACACCGACAACTACTACTACTTCTACTTCTACTACTACTACTACTACTAGAACACCTCTACTACTAATACCACTATACCAATGACATCTACTACTACAGAAACTACTACAACTACTACTTCAACAATCCTACAACCACAACCGTTACTACTACAATGACTACTACTACTACTATAACTACTACTACAGCTACCACAGCAACCTGAATATTGACAATGGTAGAAATACTTGTAATAATGATAATGAGGAGAACAGGAGTAGCATAATATTGATGGTAAAAAAGTAAAAGTAATTCTAATAATGATAATAGTGAGGAGTTGAGGGGAGGTCGGGAAATCAGGAAGAGGACAAATAATAATAACAAAAAACAATAACAATAATAAACAGTAGAAAAAAGTAGAAGAAGAGGCAAGAGAAGAAAACTTTCAAGGATTTAAGATGCTGATGACCATTAAAACGTGTCATAACTGGCTTTTGTAAAGTGTCCATTTGTTGATGACTTAAATTATTTTAGCTGAATTTAATTAACTTCACAGGTCACAATTTGTATCAATTAAACAGACTTAAAGAGATAGTTCCCTGAAAAATTGAAGTTGTCGCCATTTAGTCATCTTTTACTTGTTTTAAACTTTTAACTTTACCTTTGAAAAACTTTTTAAAAAAAGAATTATTTTGTTGAAAACAAAAGAAGATATTTTGAAGAATGTTAATGATAACCATTGACTTCCACAACATGGGCTTCTTCTGAAATTGTAGCCCTATATACATTTCTGTAGATCGCAAATAATGTAGCCAGAACTATATATGGCTGCATTTCATCTTTAAAATGAGCGCTACGGTGCACTAGCAGCTGACCGCTTACCTTCGTATGCATGGCTTTCCCGCTGTTACCAGTTCCAGTGGCTCGTAGCATTTGTCGGCAGACTTAAGATGCAGAGAGGAGATGACCTCAATGACGGGGTTTAAGTCCAGCGAAGAACAGTTCCAGAAAGCATCTAAGACAAAAACAAAAGCCAAAAAATTAAATAAACAGGTAAAAAACAGGGTGGGAATTTGGTAAAATCTGAAAACGTGGTTAAAAAAAACAAAACTTGCTTTTTCTGGATTTATTTTCAAAACATTGTCAGTTGGGTTAAAGGAAGGCAGTGGGTGGGTCAATTTGTGCTTTTGAAAACACTATTGGTTGGGTTTAGGGAAGGAAGAGGGTGGGTCAGTCGATCGTTTAATCAGCTGACCGCGGCCTCTTGTGGAAAACGTACCTACTGGGATGTATTTGCAGCTCTCTAGAAATGTAAATAGGGCTACATTTTCCGAATAAGCCCGAGTTGGGCATTTCTTAGTATATTTTCCTACTATGGGTGTCAATGGTTACCAGTTTTTAACATTCTTTACAATATCGTTGTAAATATTGAATACATTTTTCATTTTTAGGTAAACTATCCTTTAAAATGTTAAGTTAAATTTGCTTAACTTAAAGTTAAAAACTTTAGCTTTGAAAGTTTAGCTAGCATAAAAACGAATTGTTACTGTGTAAGCGTTCAGTTGAGGTTCATCTCATGTAATGGTCAAACATCAGCTAATGTACTCACAGACAGAATAGCATTTTGTTGTATTTCTGTCTCAGGGTTTTGTCCTGGTCTGTTCATGCACAGTTCAGCAGTTTGTCTAAATTGCGTTGTTTGTGTTTGCTGTCTTTTATTAAAAACCCAGTCCACCGTGAAACGACTGACCTTTTCTGATGAGAACACAAAGCGCTATTTATTTTACAACCGCTTCGACCACTTTTTTTCATGGTCGAATCAATTCTTACACTGTAAAACCCAACAGTCAACTTTATCAAATGAAACGAGTGTAGTTAACTCTGTTTACTGCAAGGTAATTCTACTCATTTGAAAAGAGTTTTGAACTCAGTGTTGAACGTAATGAGTTCAATAAAAATCTCATTACTTCAATTTAAACGGAGTAAGTTCACAGTACTCATATAGATTTGTTTCTTAATTCAAATGGTTTGTTGCAATCACTTTCCTCCAAATGGTTTAAGTTACCTTAATTTATTGGCTTTTACAGTGTAATGAAAATGATGAATGAACTTTGCAAATGTTTTTAATGAAGTCTCGTTTAGTATAAATTTGTACACTATTTTTAAATACTTGTTTATACGCTGTAAAAACAAAAGGGTAAAGGGTTCCAAAGTTGCAAAAGCTAAAATTCTAAAACATATATTGGATAAGTTGGTGGTTCATTCCGCTGTGGCTGACCCCTCATGAATAAAGGAACTAAGCTGAAGAAAAATAAATGAATAAATATTTGATCACACTTTAGTGACCATTACCTATGACTTTTGCCTTAATAAACTCCAAATTCGCCGCATATTTATGGCTATTTAGGTAGTAGCATGGGTTTATTTGAGGATTAGAGATGTAGAATAAGGTCACACCGTATATCCACTTTATTAGGTCTAATAAGCAGACAAAATCTTAATAATAGATAGGTATATAAAAGCCACTGGTTAATAGTGACTATTGGTACTTAAACTAATGTGTTACCCTTATTCTTACTCTCAAGTAATCCAACTTATCCTAAATTCTTAATTATAAGGATTATAATGTTGTAATTTATTGTTAATCGTCTTGCACTGACTGATCGTTTCACTTAATAAGACCCCAGGGTATACTAAGGCATTAGATTGTCAAAACCCAGTGTTGGGTTAGTTTTAATTCAATTTAAATGGCACTTTTTAACCCAAAGGTTCAACGTTGTATTCTAATGACCCACCATTTTTCTGAAAGTATCTTCAGGAGCCACAAGTATTAATTTTTAGTCTATACATATATACATATTTAGTCTACACACACAGTTAAAGTCAGAATTATTAGCCCCTTCTTTTAATTATAATTTTTTTAGATAATTCCGAAATGATTTTTAACAGAGCAAGGAAATTTTCACAGTATGTTTGATAATATTTTTTTCTTCTGGAGAAAGTCTTATTTGTTTTATTTTGGCTAGAATAAAAGCAGTTTTTAATTTTTTAAACACTATTTTAAGGACAAAATTATTATCTCATTTAAGCTATATTTTTTTCCGATAGTCTACAGAACAAACCATCATTATACAATAACTTCATAATAGTATTAATTCTGACTTCAACTATATATACAAATATAGATGTACAAATATCCACCTTTTTAAATGTAGAGAACCAAACAAAGGAGTTTCCCTCTAGTTTTCTGACAAAATCTCAAACTGTGGTTCAACATTCAAAAGAGATGGACATGATCGAAATAACCACAAATATTAATTAAATACATTTTACAGGTATTACACTGTAAAAAATTATTTGTGTTGGGACAACATGAAGGAATTAAGTTAACTTACTAGTTTTTACAAGTTTAAGTTGATTGAACATAAAACGATAAAATTTTCCCCAAAAAACTTAATTAAATTTCAAAAAAGAATTGTTGTTTCAGCTCAATTTAAGTCATTTTTAACAAACAGCAAACGTCATTTTTTTGAGTCTATATACATTTTATTTGTATTTTAATACGTTATAAATTGTTGTTGTTGTTATTATTATTATTATTAAATGCTTCTAATTTCAGTAGTATTGTCGTGAAAATTTGAAAATTTGCTTGAAACGCCTTTGAGGATCATCCAACATGTCCAAATATCCCTATATTTAAACTAGAATGTTAATTTTTGAGTGTTTATATATATTTTTATTAGTATTTTAATAAATTTTAAATTGTTATTTATATTAAATGCTTTCAATTTCAAAAGTATTATAATGAAATTTAGAAAATTAGCTTGAAATGTTTTTGAGGTCCATCTAATATGTCCAAATATTCGTATATTTACACTAGAAAATTCTTCAAAATGTATTTTTATGACTTTTAAAGTTCTATTATGATTATTCCTGGCCTCAAAAAAAGAAAGAAAAGAAAACAAAAGTAAAGCTATAAATATATTAAATGATTAAATAACTATTGCAAAGTAGCAGATAGTTTGCTATGTAATATCTCAACAACTTCAAAGTTAACTTTAGGCTCGTATCACATATCTTTCTACAAATATATAGGTATAAGGTCCACCATAAGTGTTACAAGCATGACTGTGGACTGCAGCATTTCAGTGCCTCTAAATGCATCCAAACATTAATAGTTTAAGCGAGTCGCAATACCATCTCTCCTCATCTGATTTCCATATTACCCGAGGTTATCTAGACGTGATGCTCTCTCGCTTGATCTCACTCTCCATCTGACACCATGCCAACTTAGTGCCAGTCCTGCATCTCATACACACACACACACACATACACACAAAGAAGTCTTGTTTAGCGTGTTTTAATTCCCTTAAATTAGGGAGTGGTGCCAGGTCCAGCACAAGCAGCCATCACAGCATAAGCAGACTTATAATTGTCCCTCATCTGACACGCAGCTCCTCATCACAGCTTTGTTGCGTCTCTAAAGAGCGCTGCTGCTCCCAGGACTGCATGTGCTCTCTTATTCACTTTCACACATTACACGCATGCATGACTGCACCGTTTAGATGCGGCTGCACCACCGTAATCAGATAATCAGCAGCGGAAAAAAAAATATGCCAGCGAACTATTCTGAACTGAGGAATGCTACTTAATTTAAAGGGGGATAAAGGAGGAGGAATTGACATGCTGCCTTTAGCCTAAAGAAATCTGTGGGACGCCGGGTTTGTTCTTTACATTTTTCATTAGCGACTGCAGGCATGATCATTTATCCATGGTAACCAGAGTCGCTGGTAGTGTAATAACTGCCATATGGTTACAGCTTTCTCATCATTGTAAATGAATATGGGAACTCTTTCAAATGACTACATTGGGTTTTTGGTGGGTCACTTTATGTAAATTTTGATTCCGTTTTTGGATGACAGTGGTGAACAGTGGTCTCATACCCTGCAAAATGTGTTTTTATTTATTTAAAAAAGTGAGTAAACCCGTTTAACTTCAATTTAACTTAAATTTTAGAATGATGCATGTTACATTTACTTTATTTAAAGGCATATTTAATGACTTTTTAGTGAATTAATTGCTTTTTTTAGTTTACAGACAAACATGAAATTATTTTAACTTATAAATATATAATGTATAAAAGTGAATAAAACATGCACACACACATTTTATTCTACATGTATTTCTTTCTTTTTTATATTAAATATACATTTATTTATTGTCTTTATTTATTTATATATTTTTCAAATTTTGATGTAAAAATCTTGAGTGACCTTTTTTTTTTTTTTTTTTTTTTTAGAACGTTCAACAAGAATACAAAAACCTGCAGAAAGGTATAAATTCTGTGACAACAAAATAGAGAACAGAATTAAACAAGAAGAGAAACCGAAGATTATGCCAGGGGTAATATAAGTTATAAAAAATACTTTAAATCTATCTTAAAGCAAGGTCACAGTGATGTATAGAAGGTCACATAAAATACAGTCTGCTGTGTATTATAGAAAAGAGACAATACCTTAAGATTCGCAGTGTTATTGGTTTTAAAGCTGTAACATTGCTTGGGGTAGAGATTGTATTTAAGTAATAATTCAAGAATGACCTTTAGAATAATTGTAAAGCTTATTAAAAATAATTGAAAATTGTTTTTATTTTCATTATTTATTTATTTTTATATTTAATTTCAATATGTATTTTTGTGTAAAAATCTTTTTTAACTTTAAAATTTAAAACTATTTCATTTTGTAGTTTTTTGTTGTTGTTGTTGTTGTTTAGAATTATTCTTAGAATTCTTAGAATATCCTTTTAAAATTATTCTAAAGCTGTGTAAAAAAATATATATTCTTTTTATATTCATTATTTATTTATTTTTATTTTTAACTGTCATATAATTTATTATTTTTTTACAGATTGTTTAAATTTTTTAGCATGACCTTTAGCAGTTTTAAAATAATGAAAGATTCTTTTTATATTCATTATTTATTTAATCTTATATTTACAGTAATATATATATATATATATATATATATATATATATATATATATATATATATATATATAATCGTTTCTCTTCAATTTCTTTTGAATGTACTTTTTTTACTACTTTTTTAATATTTTAAAATTCTTTTACATTCATTATAGATTTATTTTTATATTTAATTGTAAAAAAATACTGTATATCCAGCTAACTTCATAATTTATCAATTTTAATATAATAGATTTTTAAAAATAAATATGGTGATTTCAAATTAAAAAAATTTCATTCTTAAAACAATTGATTTGATTCGATTAATTTCAAACAAACAAACAAACAAACAAACAAACAAAAAAATCATACACAAAACAATTGTTTATACAAAAAACTTTTCATCATGGTCTAAATGGAGTGGGATGATTTGTATTTACCCCTCCCCCCCACATTACCACACATCATTTGTCTATTACTTCAACCTATTTCTTCTTTTCCTTCTCTTCTTTTTATAACTTTCTTTATAAAACAATCAGTTTTATATGCCAAAACAGATATAAAAAATTATATAAATATTACTAAAATCTCATTTTACACATTTCTTTTTATTAAAATGTCAAAGTATTATTATTCATTTTTTAATGGTTATTTTCAAATCTGAGACTAAACTACATTCATTATCTGCCAACTCATGCATAATTTGATTTGATTCATTTATTTCAAACAAAATATCATACATTTAAAACAATTCAAATAAAATACATTTCATCATAATCTTAAAAAATATATCGACTTATTCAAATACACTTAAAATAACAAATTCTCTATCTATAATCAATCTGTATGTGTTTGTGTGTGTGTGTGTGTGTCTTTTATAAGCCACAACATGATAAATTTGATCAGATAAGCTGTAATAATTACTCAAATTAAAGTTTAAAACAAGAACACGCATCAGCTTCCAGTTATTGTCTTAAACAGGCCTCATTGGATCTTAAAAGTGTATCATACAGCAGGAGCTAGCTAACGAACACAATGTGCTATTAAATTCAATTTCACAAGAGTCAGGTAAACACAACTTACACACACACTTAACCACACACACACAGCATCGACCGCAGCTCCTGTAAGCGCTGTGTTTGACGCAAATATTTGTTTGTATGTACACAGAAACAGTGTGGTGACACCCAGAAGCCCAGTGTTGGTTGGCTGTGCAGGATCGGTATGTCAGTAAGTCTGCTGATGGCAGGCGGGCGGCTGGCGCTGGCTCCGTATGGCTACAGCTGCCCGGATTGCACTTCCTGGCGTTTTCTATGTCAAAGTCCTCTCTCCCTCTCGCTAACACATACTCACACAAACACAGGCATGCATGCTGGCTGCATCCTGCCCGCGCGCTCCTCCTGATTGGTGCTCGCCGTGCGCTTTTCCCCTTTTATTTATTAATTTTCCCGCCATCCCAGGAAGAGGATTTCTTCTGGCAGGAGGGCGCAGGAATGGCGCTGGACAGGCAGGGTGACCCGGGGTTCAGGTGGCAGCTGTGTTATGACTTCTCTGCCAGGTCGTGGCTGATGGTATGACCACGTTCTCTTGCTTTTTTTGCTCTCTCTTTCACTTTTTTTGTTTTTGTTTTGCTGCTCACTTTTTTCCAACTTCGTGAAACTCATTTTACACCATGCTGAAATCGGATATCTATATCTATCTATCTATCTATCTATCTATCTATCTATCTATCTATCTATCTATCTATCTATCTATCTATCTATCTATCTATCTATCTATCTATCTATCTATCTATCTATCTATCTATCTATCTATCTATCTATCTATCTATCTATCTATCACTTGCATTTTCATTGATTTAAGTTTTTTTTTTAAAGCTACTTTAAAGCTAAATCCATTGTTGTCTGTTGATTTGCGATGCAATTTGTTTGGATTATTTTACTAATTTATATTCGTGTAACTATTTGCTGTTTTATTTACATTATTTACATATTTTCAAAACATTTTATGGCCTTCGTTTGATGTAAGTGTAAATAAAAAGTGCCAATCATTATAATTAATAGTTAACTGCGTTTAGTTTAATTTCTTTGGGATCAACTAAACTACATCAGTCAGCAAATATACATTTCCAGTGTGTTATTTCTTGTTCAGTCACACCTTCTAATACATTTATAGTATTAAGAACAACAAATAAATGAAATATTTAGTTTTATTCTTCAAAACTTAATTCTTTCTAACTTTATTTAATTGTTGTTGTTTTTGCTTGAGCGTTGGCTTCCCTGTGTTCTGATCGGAGAATTATTTACATTTTTGTGCTACTTTCGCCTTTTCAATTAAGCCTAATTAATCATGGAAAGCGATGTAAAGCACAACCCCTAAACACAGAAGGTCCTCAGATGAGGGATTTCAGAGACTTCTGTATACAGAGCCTTATCGGGGGATCTGACACAGTTTAAACCTCATGGGCCTTTCATAGAGACTGCCTGCTGTGCTACTGGCTATGTAGGGCAGAGAGAACCAGGCGCCCCGTTTGTGTGTGTGTGTGTGTGTGTGTGTGTGTGCGCGTATGTGTGTGTGTTTGAGGAATAAGAGCAGGGGAGAGCTTGCGTCCTCTGAGGACAAACATAGAGCAAGTTGGAGTTTAATGTTGAAGGGTGGCAAAATCATAGGAGAAGGGGGGATTATGAAGAGAACGGCTTTATGTCAGGGACTACAGGTTGTTTTTTTAAACTAAGCAACTTTAGTTTTGATTCCTGTTCGAGATCCATGAAGGCTATTACAGGCCCAAGTCATAGAATAACCCATCTTAGGACTTTTAATTTGCAGTTTTATAGAATAACGTCCATCTATTGTTGCCGTAAAACCTTGAATTATACACGTTAAATGCATAGTTCACTCAAAAATGAATATATTTACTCACTATTTACTCGCCATCAAGCGGTTTTAGACCTTTATAAATGCCAGATGTTGTTGAACACAAAAAAAAATAGATATTTTGAAGAATGTTGGAAACTGGGAACCATTGACACCCATAGTAGAAAAAAAATACTATACAAGTCTAAATACTAGTACATGTGACCATTTTGTGTGTGTGTTTGAGTGGAGAGCTTACCTTCTCGGAGGACAAACATTGAGCAAGTTGGAGTTAATGTTGAAGGGTGGCAAAAGGGGAGATTATGAAGAGAACGGCTTTATTCCATGGGTTACAGGTTGTTTTTTAAACTGAGCAACTTTAGTTTTGGTTCCTGTTCGAGATCCAAGAAGGGTTTTACGGGCCTATGTCATAGAATAACCTATCTCAGAACTTTTAGTCTGTAGTGTTAAAGAATAACGTTTATCTATTGTTGCCGTAAAACCTTGATCTATACACTTTATATGCATAGTTCACTCAAAAACGAATATTTACTCACCATCAAGCGGTTCCAGACCTTTATAAATGACAGACTTTGTTGAACACAAAAGAAGATATTTTAAAGAATGTTGGAAACTGGGAACCAGCTTTTTCTTAAATTAACTTTATTTTGTGTTCATCGGAAGAAAAAACCACCAGCAGGTTTATGTCAAGTAAAGGGTGAGTAAATGACAGATTCTTTTCTGAGGTAATTGCTCACTGAAGCTCCAAAGAATCTATCCATTCATCTATATCCACCCATCCATCCATCCATCCTTTCCCTCATGGTTGCAACTTTGCAGCTTTTTTAACACACAGTTAATTCCATGTTAGGGTACATCTGCACTACCAAAATGTACTGAAAATAGGAAAGTTTACTTTGCTTTTTTAAAATTGTGTACGAACAGCAACTTTGTAAAATTGATCCCCGTTCATAGAGATCTGCAGAAACGACTAGAAATGCTATATTCTTCATGCCAAGCCAGTAGTTGGCAATAATGTGACTCAGTATCTTGATGAGCACAGACACAGTCCTGCAGTCCGCCATTATTTTAACTGTAAGCTACTCGCACAAGTCTATACTTGAAGTCACTCTTTTCATGGCAAACAATAAAACAAGGCAACTTGATCCATATCTACAGATCTGAAGTCAGCCACACCAAAATGCTTGAAATATAAAGAAATTGTGCCATATATATATTTAAATGTGGTGATTTCCTGTTTTTAGTTCCGTGATTAACTAAAGTAGAACTTTAATCATTTCTAGTGGCACGTTTTTAATTAGTATCATTAAACACAATGTCAAATAATAATTAAGTTTATTCAAAACGTCCGCTTTTTGTATTACTGCATTATTGTTAATTACCTTTTTGGGGTAACAATTTATAAAACTACACACTATAAATCCCCTATTTAGCATTAACATAGAATGACTTCACTATATGCTAAGCATTAACTCTACATTAATAGACATTAGTAAGCAGTTTATAACTGCACATAAAAATGCTTTATTCTTGACTTATAAGCACATTTTAAGCTGTACAGTAGTTTTATTTAGTTAAGATTGCAAATTTATTTTTCATTTGATACAGTTTCATTTGTGTATATTGTTGTTTCTTGACTAGAATATAACTGAGCCTTTAATTGTCATTTATTAGGGATTTTATAAAGCATTAATAGTCCTTACTTTAGATTAGGTCATAAAACTAGATGAAGTTAAGTTAAAGTATTTATTAACATACAAATTTACTGTTAGTATGACTGAATAATAAGATATATAAATGTTAATTTAAATAGTTTAATTATCATTTACTAACTCATTCTGAATGATCTTAAACCACCAACTATGCCTAAATAACTGGTTTGTAAATATTGCAATGCTTAATTTAGTCATGAAATATTATGATTAACAAAGTATGAAAATACAATCATTAAGCACATTTTAAATGTGCTTGTAAGTTAAGAATAGAGCATTTGTATCTGCAGTTATTAACTGCTTACTAACATCTATTAATGTAGAGTTAATGCTTCACAGATAATGAGTTCACTATGCTAATGCTTATTAAATGGTTCGTACACAGCAAAGTCCTCTGGGTAAAATTAACTCTGTTCAGAGAGTATTTGGTCCCTTTTTTTAAATAAGGGCAAACAGGTTGGTAATAAGCAAAGCTGCTGTTTGTGGAGTTGCTAAATGATCCTCTGCTGAGATTTTGAGAAATTCAATGTATTAGATTTCAGCTGATTTCATCTGAGGCTTTCAATCGAGTCAGTTGTAGTTTTGTGTTTCTCTTCTGTTTCTGCTTATTAACAGCAAGTGTTCATCATCATTGCTCAATCATCAACTAATTAATCATTTCATTGTCTCATTAACTTGAGTACCTTTTAACATCAGTTTAGAGAGGGACCAAATACTATCTGAGTAAATTTTTCTCTGAGGATCTTGCTGTGCGTGTAGTTATTGTGTTACCCACTTTGTGCTACTTTTACCTTATTAAATATTTTTTATACATGGAAAACCACTCAAACCATGTAAAACTCGAATTTTAAACTTTAAAAAGTTTTACATTTGAAGTTTAAAGAAACTTATCTCTTTCTTTCACTTTACTGTTCGCGTCTTTTGTTTTTATACACAACACAATCTTTGTGAATGGTCCATTAAAATTATTAATGAACCATCTAGAACTGTTGTAAGGGTTAATTATCTGAAATATTGTTATTCCTTAAATCATGTAAAAGTCTGACTTAAAGGTTGTTTCACCTTTTCTATCCGCTTGTTAAGTGTGACGTCACACGGAGCGGCTTCCGGATCCAAGCGCTTTATTCAACTGAATGGGGAGATTCATGAAATTGTAGTAATAAACGTTTACAAAGCGATTTAAGGCTTTCGAAAGTCACGATCGCAATATATATGTCCATGTCTAATATCCGATGGCCAGAAAGTGATTCATTGTTTTTTAAATTGTTAAAATTTTGGTATTTGTTATGCAGCAAGCCCAGAGATTGTCGTGTACACTATGACTTTATGTAAAATTAAGTTTAATGTGTGATAGGAATAAAACGCGATCATAAACGAATGGTTTCTCCACTAAAATGAATGGCGGCTTGGACCCGGAAACAGTATACATGCGTCACAAACACGTCACCACTTAACAAGCGGATAGTCAACAGAAGAATGTGTCAGTGGGCTCGTTTGACCTATAGCAACAAAACAAAACACCCTAGCAACCGATTATTAAATTAAAATGCTAGTTTATAATTCTGGGACTGATATTCTGCATATACCACATAGACTTGCTTCATCTTTCTCCAATCCTTCAGCGATCTCTTTCTCCCTCACGTTAGCACATCCCTGTCATCTGTTCAAATAATCCTGCTCCCTCGTCCCAGTCCAACTTTCCTCTCTTTTTCCTCCTCGTCTCATCTCATCTCTCTTCTTCATCCATCCAAGCGTTTGTCAATCCCTGGCTACAGATGTCCACACCTCTTCCTCTCGCCCGCTCCATATCTCTGTCTCTCTGTGCACAGATGCCCGCTTTGGCCTGCAACAGCTGTCCCGCCATGTGCTGCTACCAAGTGTTGATGCGCTGTTAGGAAAGGGGAGGGGAGGGGGGCGGCTCATGAATATTCATATTAATTTGGACCCATTCTACCAAACAGAGCCTGGCACTGCCAATGAAGCCCCTCCCCTTGATGAGATGGTGGCAGAGAGGAACCGTGAGACTAGGCCAGACTCTGTGGCCTGATTCCACGAAATAAGACTCGATGCTAAGAGCTGCGAAAGACAGCTGACTGAAAAGCCAGAGAAATGGAATGATGATCCCACAGAAACGTCTCAGAAAGTATCGCCATTAGCGCACTGAAATATACAGTATGGAGATATATTGAAAAAAAAACAGATTTCATTCACCAAGATTTGCATGAACGTCGCCAATCATTTAGAGTACGTATTTACAAATGAGATTTGACTAAAACTGGCCTATCATTTGGATGTTTTGAAGATTCACATTCATACACAATCAAGTTTGCTAGTAAAAGGATACAATAATGAATTTTGATGTCTACTTTTGACACCAATTGCGTTTTTTAAGCTATTAAAGGTATAGGACTTGCCTTTTAAGGGATAGGACTTACCTTTTAAGGTACAGTACTTGCCTTTTAAGGAATAGTACTTGCCTTTTAAAGTATAGGGCTTGCCTTTTAAGGTATATCACTTGCCTATAAGGGTATAGGACTTGCCTTTTAAGGTAAAATACTTGTCATTTAAGGTATAGGGCTTGTCTTTTAAGGTATAGGACTTGCCTTTTAAGGTAAAATACTTGCCATTTAAGGTATAGGGCTTGTCTTTTAAGGACTTGCCTTATAAGGTTTAATACTTGCCTTTTAAGGTGTAGGGCTTGCTTTTTAAGGTATAATACTTGTCTTTTAAGGTATAGGGCTTGCCTTTTAAGGTATAGGTCTTGCCTTTTAAGGTATAATACTTGCCTTTTAGGATATATGATTTGCCTATAAGGGTATAAGACTTGCCCTTTAAGGTTTAATACTTGCCTTTTAAGGTATAAAACTTGCTATTTAAGGTATAGGGCTTGTCTTTGAAGGTATAGGATTTGCCTTTTAAGCCATAATACTTGCATTTTAAGGTTTATGGTTTGTCTTTTAAGGTATAGGACTTGCCGTCTAAGGTATAGGACTAGTTTTTTTTGGAGAATAAATATTTTATAATTATGTATTTATAGGTTCATATTGATGTTTTGGTATAACTGTGTCTATAGAAATGGCCCATCATTTGGACGTTGTAGACCAAATGGGACCAATAATAAGTTGGAAGCACATTGGAACTATCTGATACTTCCTTGAAGATGAATGACTTTTTTTAAACACTGAAAATAAAATCCTACATGGGATTTGACAAAAATTGGTTAATCAATAGCATTCACCCATGCACACAAACAAAATTGGTTCATCAGTGATTCTCTGTAGTGATGTCGTACTGCAAAGTGGTTCTTTGGGTCGTAAAAAGGGAAACAATGCAAGTCCTATATAGCACCAGTAATGGTTCTTTAGTTGTTCTTTAGTGTAAGGTTCTACATCAAGCGTCTTTACTGTAGAGGCTATGTGCCACTTGAAGTGTTTGCCCTATGATTATGAGCCAAAACAAAACACTTTGCCAACAATGCAAACGAAATGAACCGATAAAAAAAGTTTTTTATATTTTAAACACGTTTTGATGGGGCATTAATAAGTTCTTCACATTGTTTTATTGGTTTTTACTTGGAGAAAATAAAATACCTCATGCGATCTGACCAAACCTGGCCAACCATTTGAAAAATGGAAGAGTTCACATTTACAAGTGCTTTCTTAAAAATGATGCTAGATTGTACTTTAAAGTTATTTGGCTTACAGTAAAAGCATATTGGATTCACTTTAAGTGCTACATGGCACCTTTTTATATAAAGACAGGGTTGCTTAGCACCTTAACTACCCTTAAGAACCACTAAAAAAAACATTTCTGGTGTTATATAGGACTTAAATTGGTTCCCCTATGATTATGAGCCCTCAACCACCACAAAGAACTGCTAAAGAATATATATATATATATATATATATATATATATATATATATATATATATATATATATATATATATATATATATATATATATTTATATATATATATATATATATATATATATATATATATATATATATATATATATATATATATATATATATATATAATTTTTTTTCAACCAGATTCTTTGGAGTTATTATTATGATTTTATTTTTATTTTTTAAAGGATTTTCACATTGACAAAGTGGTTTAAACAAAAGAAAACACAAGCAAGATTTTTTTTAAAACGTTTTTTATTTTTTAATTTGTTTCTCTAAAACAGATGAGAATGAGTGAAGAGTAAAATGAGAAAAAGACAATAATGTCTCAATCTTTCTCAATATGAGTATAAGAGCTTTTATAGGTATCTTCACATACTCTGTTGATTTGTTAATTCTCTTGTCTGCATAAGGATGATCTTGGAAGAAACATAACTTAAAGTTCAAATAAATTAGCCCAACTTGAGAGCAATTGAATAATTTATTGAAAGCACCAGTACCTACCGCATTGTACATCTGTAGAGAGTGTAGCTACCAAAGCAAAGTCTTGCAGGATGGAGACAGAAAGATTAAAAAGGCTGGAGCGGGTTTTAGCAGCAGAGAGCTAAGCCGGGCAGGGAAGACAGATGAGGATTGAAGAAGAATGGAGGGAAGGAGCAGAACGGTAGATGGGGCAGGAGAGGTGTATGGTGATAACAGATGAGAAAGGCTGGAGCTGGAGGAGGGGGTCAGTCTCTGGTGTGCGTGTCCTCTGCTCTCTTTCATGAAGAGCCAGGGAAGCAGATTATAGCAGGCCTCCTCTTTCAGTCTCTCCAGGGGAGGACAACCCCGCTCCCCCAGCATCCACTGGCTTTAATGCTCTGCATCCCCCTGGACCAGCCTGGATCCAGACCAGATGCAGCACTTCCACACACACACTCGCACACGCACATACACGAACTGGACATCCTAGCCAACCCATCTGATGGATTTGATCTTGACTTTTCTTTGACCCTGCTGAACTAATATGCATATTCAGGCCAACGCATTGCATTTCTTTGTGGTTTTTTGATGAGTTCTGTTAGTTTATCTCACTCCTCATGTATGCTCGGATGTATAACGTAGGAACTCAGATATACAAACTTTGTGCATTTTTGATTATCATCGTTTTTTTTTAAAGACGTTTTAACCTCCCCCCAAAATCTTGGTAGATGATGAAGCATATGAAAACATGACGAATCACAATATAAATGATCAATAACACTAGAAGTGCTTTTTTTTCACTTAAGCCAGTTAGCAATTATTCAGGGCACTGTAGCAAACCCATTGCAAAATTATAGAAAACTGCATGATCATGTTTCCTACCAAAGAATTCTCCCAAACAATTTTCGTTATTTTTATTATTATAATTATAACATTTTTTTTGTTAAACTTCAGCCTACATTTTTGTGAAATGGCTATGTAAAATGAACTTTATGGGGCAATATGACTGCACCCGCTTTTACGTTTTTTTTTTTGTGAATTATTTTTTTTTTTGACCAAAATAATAACTTAATTGTGTCATCGATTTGTAATGAATACATTTGCCCCACCTTCTCGTCGGCATCTTTAAGAAGAACACTGTAAAAAATGCTAAGTTCCACACAATTCCTTTGTGACCATTTTTTAAAATTGAAGCGGA
Organism: Danio rerio; assembly: GCF_052040795.2. NCBI lineage: Eukaryota > Metazoa > Chordata > Actinopteri > Cypriniformes > Danionidae > Danio > Danio rerio. The sequence continues at coordinate 14,083,459 of NC_141023.1, forward strand.
TTGAACATGAGAAATAAAAGTTGTGCAAAAAAAATCTTAAGAAATGTTTTAACTCAATTTAAATAAGTAGTTTGAACAAGCAGCGAGTCGTTTTTTGAGTGAACCTTTAACTGAAATGTTAAGACAATATACCCCAAGTAATTCTTTTCAGATTCGCCAAAATTTAGAGCCTGCCCTCTAGTGTATATGTCATCTGAAACGTGCATCGGAACGTACCCGGAGCAACGTATTTTACATTTCACAAAAAACACTGGAAAAAAACAATTCAAAGATGATTGCTTGGATTTTACACGTTTTTTTTTTTTTTTTTAATTAAGAGGTTGTAAAGAATTTATTTGTGCTGAATTTAAGTAAACTAATTATGTTAAACATTATTAAATTTAATTTTTTTTTTAATTTAACCCATATAAACTGAACAACATGCATTTAATTAATTAGTTGACTGCAGTTTATTTGTAAAATGATCACTATGGAACTTTTACAAATGTTTTTTTTTTAGACCAAAATCTTACAACAAAACAACTTGTGTTTCTATGATTTGTAATTAAATACATTTTCCTCTCCTCCTCATCAACATTTTTAAGAAAAACACTGTAGGACTGCTGGGCTCCACACAATTTTTACACGTTGTTCCAACACAAATCGATTAAGTTAACTTAACCATTTTTACAAATTTAAGTGGATTGAACATTAAACAATTAAGTTTTCCCAGTAAGTCAGGGGTGTCTACACTCTAGAAGGGCTGGTTTCCAGCAGATTTTAGCTCCAACATGCCTCAACACACCTGCAAAGTGTTTCTAAAAAGCCTAGTTAGAGCTTGAATATCTAGCCCAGGTTTGTCTTATTGGGGTTGTACCTAAACTTTGCAGGACAGTGGCCCGCCAGGACTGAGTTTGGACATGCCTGTTGAAAGGCAACCGTGGTTGTCCAGAAAGGCCCCTTTTATAAATAAACTAATTATTATTATTATTAATTTTTTTAAAAAGAATTGTGTTGTTCTAACTCATTTTAAATGAGTAGTTTAAACAAGCATCAATAGTCAATTTTGAGTGAATGTTTATCTGAAATGTATAACAAAACATACCCTAATTCATTTCAGATTCGCCAAAATATAGAGAGCGCCCTCTAGTGTATATGTCATCTGAAACGTGCATCAGAACTTACCCGGAGCAACGCATTTTACATTTGGCAAAGGAAATATAAGATGAAGCATGTGTTTCCAAAGAGCCTTAGCTGTATTTACTTTTCTTTTGACGTAAAGCTGAATTTTCATCTGCTGTACTGTTTTCGCTGTCACACAATCATTTGCAAAGCATACCCTGATTTCAAAACATTTCTTATTATTATCATCATTGTTGATTCTTTAAATGACCAGAAAGTTTAAGAGAACAACATTTAATATAGGGTGTATCGAATAAAAATATGCGTTTCTTTTTTAAAATTGGAACATTGTACCTATTTATGCAATAAATTATTAGCTATGTGTATAATCTCAAATGTGTGGTTTTTGAGTAAAAACCTACAGCATTTTTGGACATACATTTTAGTCCCTCTCATTGTCCTGAAGGGTCCACATGTTGGTCTCTCCTCACGCTGTAAATCAGAGGCAGAAAGCCCTCTTGCTGGTGTAAGATAAGCTCTGCGCTCGCAGGCCTTTCCTCCAGAGACTCGCTCTCCCGAAGCAATGCTGTGCTCCAACCTGATAAGGTGAGAGAGCTGCGTTCTGCTCCAATCCCGATGAAGCCTCACCGCAGATGACCAATCACAGAACATGCTTTCCGTTGTTAATCCCATCGCTGATCTACCTGACATGGTTGGGTCAAGCTGGGAGGCTTAAATGCTTTTTACAGCCTATTCCTCCTCTGATTGTGCTACAGTAGATCATATAGCATTACCGACCAGTGAAAAAAAGCAACATGCAGAACATTGTAAAGCTTTTTCTGCAATAGTTTGATCTTATCAGTTTTCTGCTTCGTTCCACTTTTCAAAAACGCTTTCAAAGCCTTCCCAAGCCTTTGGCAGATTAAGCGCATACTCTTCAGGGGACAGAAACATACACCTTTAAGATGAGAGGAGCTTTGAACATGTTAATTTGGTACACTTCCTAGGGAATTGTTTTAAAGGTTAACACACTTTGCTTTGAAAGTAAAAAAACACCTCTGACATTTTGCTCTACTGCACTCAGTCTGTGAACTGTAGCCATCAGTCCTATATTCTCACGAGCCATCCATCACTGTTAACATGAGAAATATTTGACTTTTCTTCTTCTTATTATTATTTAATTTACATTTATAAAACTATATTTAGTATTTTAAATTTAATTACAGAAAACTGGTTAATTATGCTGTTCCTTTTTCTCTCTTGTAATCAGCATTTCTTTTTTTTTTCTTTTGAGATTTATGTTTGGTAGCACCTTAGTTTAAGTAACAATTCTCACTATTAACTATAGTGGATTATTGCCTGTCTTTTATTACGATGTCTTTAAGAAGAACACTATAAAAATGCTGGGCTCCACACAATTCCTTCATGTTATCCCAACACAAATCGGTTAAGTTAATGTAACCCTTTTTACAAATTTACGTGGATTGAACATAAAACAATTAAGTTGTCTCCCCAAAAACGTAAGAATTGTTTCAACTTATTTTAAATAAGTAGTTTGAACAAACGGCAAGTCATTTTTGAGTGAACATTATTCTGAATGTATAACAAAACATACCTTTAAGTATTTCATTTCAGATTGGCCAAAATTTAGAGAACGCCCTCTAGTGGATGTCATCTGAAACGTGCATCGGAACGTACCCAAAGGAATGTATTTTATATTTTGCAAAAGCATAGACTGAGGCATGTATTTCCAGTAAGTCTTAGATGTAAATTCAAAAATTGCTTTTGGCTGTTTATTATTAATTATAAAGCACACACACTGCATATCCCTATTACTATGGAGCTAATTGGGGCAAATGTCATACTTTGTTTTATTAACAACAAGAAAGTGACCTCATATATTTTTATTCATGACCTACTGCCATTCTAGCAGCAATGCTTGTATGAAAATGTCAAAAAAAAAAAAAATATATATATATATATATATATATAAATATATACACACACACACGCACATACATACATACATGCATATACTCACTGGCCACTTTATTAGATACACCTTACTAGTAGAGTGTTGTACCACATTTTGCCTTCAGAACTGCCTTAATCCTTAGTGGCACAGATTCATCAAGGTACTGGAAATATTTTTTAAAGATTTTGGTCCATATTGACATGATGGCATCACGCTGCAGATTGTTGGCTGCACATCCATGAGGCAAATCTCCCGTTACACCACATCTTAAAGGTGCTTTATTGGATTGAGATCTAGTGACTGTGGAGGCCAATTGAGCACACTGAACTCATTGTCATGTTCAAGAAACCAGTCTGAGATGATTTGCGCTTTATAACATGCTCTTCTGCATACCTCGGTTGTAACGAGTGGTTATTTGAGTTACTGTTGCCTATCAGCTAGAACCAGTCTGGCCATTCTCCTCTGGCATCAACAAGGCATTTGCACCCACAGAACTGCCACTCACTGGATATTTTCTCTTCTTCTAACCATTCTCTGTACACCCTAGAGATGTTTGTGCGTGAAAATCCCAGTAGATCAGCAATTTCTAAAATACTCAGATCAGCACATCTAGCACCAACAACCAAGCCACGTTCAAAGTCACTGAAATGCTCTTTCTTCCCCATTCTGATGCTCAGTTTCAACTGCAGCAGATCATCTTGACCTTGTCTACATGCCTGAATGCATTGTGATGCAGCCATGTGATTGGCTGATTAGAAATCTGTGTTAACGAGCAGTTGGACAGGTGTACCTAATTAAGTGGCCAGTGTGTGTATATATTACAAAACAGTTTGACCAACGTTTTCCTTCATCTGATTATCTTTCATTGTTCATTTTGCCCAATGTTCATATTTATTTTACATGTACAAGTATGAATCTATAATGGTGCGTCTTAATTATGATAAATACTGTAAATAACTACCTGTAGGTGGTTGTAAAGGTTTTGGTTGCTATAGGGTGCTCTTTTTTTAATTTTTTTATTTTTAATTTATTTTTTTTTTTATCAAAGTGAAAAATAAGATGCTTTCTGTGTTCGGTATTGCCCTATAGGAATTAATTTGGTTCATTTTCTAAGCTATTTTTTTCTATTTTCTTACACTGTAAAACCCAACAGCCAAGTTTATCAAATTAAATGAGTGTAGTTAACTCAATTTACTATTAAGTGAATTCTACATTTGAAAAGAGTTTTGAGCTCTGTGTTAAAGGTAATGAGGTAATTAAAAATCTCATTAATTCAACTTAAAGTTCACAGTACTCATATAGATTAGTTTAACTAATTAGTTAAGCTAACCATTAGTTTACTAACCTATTGTGTTTTACAGTACTCAGTTTGTTTGAGTTCTCTTCATTTATTGGGTTTTACTGTGCTCGTATTACTTAATTGACTCAAATGGATTAAGTTCACAGTACTCAATAGGGTTAGTTTTCGAACTTAAATGGTTTGTTGCAATCGATTTTCTTAAACAATTTGAGTTACCTTAACTTATTGGCCTTTACAGTGTAGTAAACAACCTTTTTCTTCATTTTTTTACGCAATGTTCATATTTATCCTGCAATGTCCATTTTACATGCATAGTATGAATCATCGCCTAATCGAATGAAATTCTAGTGGCAGTTGTGTACATAACACACCTGTAGTTGGTTGCTAGGATCGTCTAAAGTGGTTGCTACAGGGTTCTCTTTTTATCTAAGTGAAAAATAAGATGCTTTCTGTGAAGTGCAGTTTCTTGCCCTCTTTTGGAGGTAATTTGGTTCATTGTCTAGCTCATTTTTTCTATTTTTTTTACACTGTAAAACCCAACAGTCAACTTCATTAAATGAAATGAGTGTAGTTAATTCTACTCATTTGAACTCAGTGTTGAAGGTAATGAGGTAATTAAATTCTACATTGCTACAAACCATTTGAGTTGCCTTAACTTATTGGGTTTTACAGTACTCAGTTGGTTTGAGTTCTCTTCATTTATCAGGTTTTACTGCGCTCAAATTGCTTTGTGTACTTAAATGGATTAAGTTCACAATACTCATTAGGATTCGTTTTTGAACTTAAATGGTTTGTTGCAATCGATTTCCTTAAAGCAGGGGTCACCAATCTCGGTCCTGGAGGGCCGGTGTCCCTTCAGGGTTTAGCTCCAACTTGCCTCAACACACCTGTCTGGGTGTTTCAAGTAGACCTAGACCTTGATTAGCTTGATCAGGTGCATTTGATTAGGGTTGGAGCTAAAATCTGCAGGACTCCAGGAACAAGTTTGGTGACCCCTGCCTTAAACTATTTGAGTTACCTTAACTTATTGGCTTTTACAGTGTTGTAAACACTCTTTTTCTTCATTTTATTGTACACAATGTTCATATTTATTCTGCAATGTACATTTAAAATGCATATGAATAATCGCCTAATGTAATGAAATACGAGTGGCATTTGATCTGGTCTTTTTCATAGTGAAAGTTATAATAGGCACTGTTGATTATGCAGGGCTGTGTAATGTAAAAGCATGTCGACTTTTTTTTGGCTGTGCGCAGTAACAAGAGAGGGAGGTGTAATGGTTAATCCAGGCTCAAATGCTTCTTTTGCTTTAGGTTCAGGGAACTTTGCCTACAGATCTGTGATTATACTGTGCACTACCTCAGCGTTTGGCCTGGTTCACTCGCCAAGGTCAGCATTCCTGGCCCCGGCCGTTGCTTAGCGGAGTCTGAGCTTCAGCGCTGTCTATTCAGCTGCGAGTGGCCCTGCTAAATTAAAGACAGGCAGTCAGAAATTAAAGCCAAGCCCAGGAACAGACAGCAGAGACTAAATTCAATCTGGGCTGAACACAATGAATGACTCTTCCTGTCTGGATATTTCACAAACTTTACTTTATAGGTTACCTAAAGTATAAATTTGCATCTCTTAAAACAAGACATATATCGTTTGTTCATATTATTAATCAGCTGAAACAACACAATTCTTGAGCTTTCTGTGAGACAACTTAATTGTTTTATGTTCAGTCCACTTAAATTTGTTAACTAATAAGTTAACTCAATTGCTTCATGTTGTCTCAACACAAATTGATTGTGTTGAACCCAGCATTTCTTTACAATGATCTACTTATTTGCTGTTTAGTAAAGATGTACTATTATTATTACTATTATTATAGATGATTAATAAATTTAGAGAAATTAGGAAGGATGGATTTTTTAGAATGCATGCAGATCATAGTTTTATTTAATTCAGCTGCAGTAATTTGACTAAATCCTGGATGTTTAATTTTCTTAAAATATAAAAATATATCAATCTTTTTAAAAGTCTTCAAAATGTTTTTTTTTAATTCTTGTATATTATTGTAATATTTCATTTTCAAGTAGGCTAAGTATTCAGATTATCAAAATGTATGAGATTGTTGAGAATTGTCATTTTTAGGTAAACCTGGAATGTGTATTAGATTTTTTTCGTTTCATTTAGATATTTTTTAATGCATTTACTTTGTTATTTATATTTTCCCTCTCTCTTTCCGTCTTTTCTTTCTCTCATTTTTTCGTCTTTTCTTTCCTCTTTTTTTCTTTAAGCGTTTGTGAAAAAAAGTTTTGCTGAATTTAGTTGATCGGTTATAAAAAAATATAAAGCAGTATGATTTACAGTAAGTCGCGTTTAACTGAATAAGTGCGCTAGAAATGCACCTGCGCTTCTCATCCTCGAGTTCCTCCTTCCGTCCAGCATTTACTTGATCTTTCCGTTCAAATATGTCAGAACATTAACCGTGAATCTTTGTATTTCTGTCTTTTTGCCCCTTGTACCGTTTCTATTTTTTGTTCTTCTGCTTTTTTTGTAATCCTGTGCATTTCAGTCTTCACTCAGATTTATTTTAAGAGACGAATTCAAATCATATTCTATGTCGCGGACATTCTAAAATAGAATTATGTCCGTATTCTAATAATGACGCAGTTTAATAGTGCATTTTAAGATTGGCCAAATATTATCTTTTAATTTTAAACAATCGCATTTATTTTCTCTCCAGTATTTGCTGGGTTATATCACGCGGAACACACTATTTTTAGATAAATTAATAATGCAACGCATACATTGTTTTATTTAATTTCGTTAACATTAAATTTGTTGTTGTTTTTTATTATTTTGGACAGACTGTATTAATCACCCAGCTGATAACTGTACTTAAAAACATTTTGGCATCGAAAAGCCAGCCAATATTTCAGAAACGAAATATTCATTTATTAATGTTCATATAAATATATCTAACATAGCTTTAATTGATCATAACATAGGGGCTGTCATGTTTAATAAAATATAGCCTACTTATTAAAACGAATTTGAACTTGTTAATGTATTAACAAAGCTTGTATATTGAACAATTATGGTATTAATATACTAGGTTTTGATTGATTTTGCCATTGTCATTAATTATTAACTATATTTTAGATTTCTAAAATATAAATACTGTGACGTTTCAACATTTTATTTGAAGTAGTGTTTTAAAGCTTACATTTTAAAATCTTTGACGCTCAGGTTTTTTTTTTTTTTTTGTCATTTTTATACCCCAACGAATATTAATCACACATAAGCACACATAAACACCCACACAAACACACACACACACACACACACACAAATATATATTTATATATATATATATATATATATATATATATATATATATATATATATATATATATATATATATATATATATATATGTCATTCATTTATTTTATTTTCGTCTTGGTCCCTTTATTAGTCAGGAATCGCCACAGTGGAATGAATCACCAACTTATCCAGCATATGTTTTACGCTGCTGATACTCTTCCAGCTGCACCCCGTTACTGGGAAGCAGCATTTCGTCATTTAAAAACAATTAATAAATCAATAACGCGGAAAACATGCTCTTTAATAGTGTTTGTTAGATATTGTTCTTCTTTAAAGGACATATACTTCAAAGTATTAAGCTTATATAGGCTACTTGTTGGTTTCAAACCAAAAATGTAATTAAAAATTCGTTTTAATAATTACTTTATTTGTTTTGTTTTCTTTTTAATTTTTTTCTATCAGGCTTGTTTATTGTATTTTTTAATTCCATCACATTTTTAGACTGCAGGCCTTGAGATACAAATACCTCTCTAAACAACAAATTAAAGGCTTTTTTATGGCATAAAGAAAATTTTATTAACTAAATAAATATTTAAATCCCTCTCCAAAACGAAAAACTATCAATGCTGCACGATAATTTCTACAGATAAAAATAAAATTCGCCAGAAAGCGTCATATTCCTCGTATTATTTTATTTATTTGAATTGTTCTTATTTTTTATTTATTTTTCTCTTTGCATATATTATTTTGTCAAAAGAAAAAGTGATTTCCTTGATAATGTAGTTGGCAGGTGCATCAGAGCGCGCTTCACTGAAGGTCAGCGCGCGCCTCTTTCAGCTCTTTCTTCTGTTTTAAAGCCCAGGTATGTTGAATTAATTAAAACAGACGTAATTAACGCAGATTCTTCTTACATAAGAAGAAGATCTTTACGAGTTCACCTTAACACACACACACACACACACACACACACACACACACACACACACACACACACACACACACACACACACACACACACACAAAAAAAAAAAAAAAATAAATAAATAAAATAAAAACATCTGGCATATGTAGAATTGATCAAGCCAAAACGCCTGGCTATATGAATGTTCAGTGTAACAAGATTTTTTTTATGTGTGGTCTTGTTATTTGATGATCATATCATAGAATTACCTTTTTAAAATAATAATAATAATCATAAAATTGTACACCTATTAAACATTTTTATCATGTGAAGTCGACAGCAGATTATTTGTTTAACTCCAAAGTTAATGAACCAGATTTTAAATGAATCATTTAGGACCAAATGAATCGGTGACTGACACACACCTGCTCACTTCTGCTAACTAAACACGTTCGACCAATGCACACGTATTTATTTCACATTTACATTGACTTTAAAACAAGAAAAAAAATATTTATGGTCACACACGCACTTAAAGATCACTCCACACACCTTAATTCGCGAATTGCGTTTATCATTGTGGTCGCGATCAGTTTATAACCATTTCTTTGTATCTACCTCTCTCTCTGTCTCCCTCCCTCTCTCTCTCTCTATCTCTCTTACTCTCTCCGGTGAACGGTATAATCCCCTGCCGTCCCTGCTTCACTCCAAGCCCGTATTTAATTCCCTTAAACCCCCAGCTGCCGTTCTGGTTCCTCTGTGAACACGACAGACTGTGAAGCGCTGCCGGTTATTAATAATTCACCAGCCACTGCACGAATCCATCCACAGATCAAGCCGACCGTTCTGCACGGGCCACGCAGGGCTAGCACGTTTATTCTGGCATCTACTCTTACTTATAGGCTACTTAACATACATGAATTAGTGATTCGAAACGTTAGCGCGTTATTCGCTCCGGCGACGTAAACAAACAAAAAAATCTCCATATTCCTCTCACGCGCCGTGTAGTCTGCAATATCCCGAAATGACGTCCTCTCCATAATAATTGATCGTGTAATCCATGCACTGAGGAGGAGGAGGAGGTCATGGAGATCACCCTGAGGAGGTCTCCAGTGGGATGGATGGAGATCGAGCATCAGTTCACCCAGAGTCCGTGAGCTGAAACTGCGCAGAAAGTTGCCGCGCGGAACGATCTCGACTCACGCCGGCAGAGAGACACTCAGAAAGGGGGAGAGATTGGCACCGGAGAGCTTCGCCCAGCGGAAAGAGCGCTCGTGCCGAACTTGCACGTCGTTTTTTTTAGGGTACCTGTTAAAAGGCACATTCCTCCGAAAGTTTTCGTGCGCAAAAGTTGGTCATTTTACGCGATCATTTCGGGCCCGTCCCGCAACCCGGTTCTTCTGCTTCCGGTATCAACGGAGGAAACCGACTCGTTTGCTGTTCCTCTCCCACCACGCTCCTTTTTTTTTTCGGGGCAAACTTTTCTGTTTTTTTCTAAAGGAGTAAAATGGGTCTTTGAGACTGTTGGCAATATTCCCCGCTCCACAATGGTACGTGCTGTGTAAATCAACTTTGCTCTTTTTATTTCTGCTTTTAAACTGCTGCTAAACACGGATGAATATGTCAGGCAATCATTGTTCCAGATTGATTTTCGGAGCTCTGAAAACTGTAAAACAGCATGCGCTCTAGTCTTCATTCGGCACTTAATGCCACTGTGCGGTGTGTGTGTGCGCGCGCGTGTGTGTGTTTGCACTGTATAAGAGCGCTCTCTCTGGTATTTCAACTTGAAGTTGTTCATATTGATTGCGAAGTTAGTTTGAATCTTTGCAGACTGCTTTTTTTCGCGTGCATGCGGTGCAGCAAATGTACCACACAATCTGTGCACGATCTATTAATCAAAAGTAAACACAGAGCCATGCCTTATCAGAATGCAATATTTAACTTTGTCCCCGCGGCGCTTCAACTTTCATCATCCGACTCTTTTATGCCGGTGAATAATCAAGTGCTACGCAGAATAACAACCCCTCAAGTTTGCATGCTTTTCAGTGTTATTGCGATTACAGGCGACACATGCATGTAACATGCCATTACTGAAATTGTTCCACTGCGCAAGCTTGTCACAGGACGACTGTCGCCGCCCACATGTCGTCTGTCAAAGAGAACAAAAGCTCTGATGGGGGTTTATATATAGAGCAATGGATGCAACTTATTTCGTGTCCGTACCAACTTTTTTTCTGCGCACACGTGCAAAGTCTTTGAATTGTATTATGATTGGCACTGCATTAATGCGTTGCGTGGTTTGTTATTCTTGCAGTTTATTTACTCTTCATATACTGTGCTGTCTTCTTTAATTATACGAGAACACACTGATGTTTAAATAAGTAACTGGGAAACAAATTGCAATCAGTGATAGATTTCTGTATTGACTAAGTTTTTTTTTTTTTTTGACATTTTACAAAGCAATATGATATCAATTATTTTGTTTTACTCCAAAGCTGCATGCTTTATTCAATTTTCTATTTGGTTTTTCTTTATAATTTTGAATCATTGTAAATATTTTTCTCTTTCCGAGAAGTCTGCAAATATTTGAACGATTTCACTTGTTCACTTTCTTTAACATGCTATAATTAAGTTTCTGACTTTATTCAAGCAGCAAAATTTTATTATTATTTATTATTACTACTATTATTATTATTTATTATACTCCGAAGGACACAGGCTTCTCCTAAAAGATAATATGATGATCTGCAAGAGGCATCATTGTGGAAAAAAAAAATTCTCAGCTTTTATTTGCATTTGAACAAACACTTTAAGTCAGAATTTGCCGGCAGGGGTATGTAAACTTTTGGCCTTGACTGTACACTGTAAAAAAATCTATCTATCTATCTATCTATCTATCTATCTATCTATCTATCTATCTATCTATCTATCTATCTATCTATCTATCTATCTATCTATCTATCTATCTATCTATCTATCTATCTATCTATCTATCTATCTATCTATCTATCTATCTATCTATCTATCTATCTATCTATCTATCTATCTATCTATCTATCTATCTATCTATCTATCTATCTATCTATCTATCTATCATTTTGGGCTTGACTGTACACTGTAAAAAATATATGATCGATTAGTTCTCACAGCATTTGTTTAGGTCCTTGTAACGTATAAAATTAAGTTAGAACATGATTAACATAGTTGAATAAGTTACGCAAGCTGTTTTAAGTCAGTTTAACATAATATGAGTTCAATGTACTCATAAGGTTAATTTGATTCATCTTAAATTTAAGATAACCAGGATTTTTTTTTTTGGTGTATAAGTATTTGGATACTTGTTGCATATCTCTTTCTTTCTAAAATGAATTATGTTTTAGTGATAAAGGTGCAAAAATGTAAAAATGCTATTGTAAAAACAGAACAGAATGTAGTGACCTCTTACGTCATAAATGAATCAGCTTGATGTTTAAAGTCAGTTTTGTTTAAGTTGAATGGCTTGTAAAATGATTTGATTCAATTTTAAAATTATAAATTAGCTCATTTATTTTCCTTTAAGTTTTTTAGAAGGTGTACAACACCACCACCACCATCTATACATTACTGTTTATTTAACGCTTGTGTTGAGCTTCTATTCCTCAAGTGACTTTCTCATCACCACCTGTTTTTGGAAGTCTTTTATAAAGAAGCAAAGGAGATATGTATGCTCAGCATTTATACAGTACACCCCTCACAAATCTTTTAAATTAATATTTTTAATAGGAAGCTTTACAATAATATATTTGTGCGTATACATTAGATTAGTCAGTACTAAAGCCAAGTATGGAGCTTATCTAACAAAATTTTGACTTTAACGGTCCAAAAACTAGTACACCCTAATCTATATGTTATAGAAAAATATTAATTACTAATAAAAAAAGAGGAAAAATCAAAAGAAGCAAAAATATTTAAAAATTGAGTTGAATTTTTGTAAGTTGTAAATTATTTTTGCAATATTTTGCTTGAATTTATTTGTATTATCTTTCAATTTCTAAATATGTTTGGTGACACAAATATTAATTTGACCAACATATGTTTATTAAATCTGTTTCTTTGAATGCACCAACATACACTTATATTCATTAATAAATGGATATAAATATTAATTTTCAAAATGGGGTGTACTGTTATCCTGAGCACTGTATTAGTATTTCAGCAAGTATGCACATTAATGTTAAATCAGTCAATGAAGTAAAAGTTACTTAATTTAAATGTAAAAAGTTTGCTACCATGATTCTACATTTCACAGATGTTGTATGAAGGAGCCCATGTATAAAATACACATGCCGCCATTTCCTTGAGTGTTTAGCCGTTTATTTGTAGAGAGCAAATTTGCTGGTCAGATACGATAATTCAACAGCATGCAAAGTAAAACGCAAGGACGATGCATTTAAAAAGTCTTATCGGTCGGTTTTGGGATCTTCAGGAAGGAACATCTGTTCAGTGTTAGCTCTGCTCTAACCTCAGCGAGCTGCATTTTTACTTCTCACCAGTCAGGCCACAATAAGCCGATCTGAGGAAACATCAAGCTATTGGCAATCAACTAAAGCACTTTACCCAGGTGTCCTCATTTCAGAGTCTACATGTTCAGCTAATTTATGCATCGGCCTTCTTTATTTTCAACTCGCAGCACACACAGTTTTCACTTCTTCTTCTTCTCCTCCACTAGCTCTGCAATCCAGCTCATATTCGACTGCATGACTGACGCAATATATATAGACTTGTACTTGTTGATGATTTCCAGATGGGCCTGAATATCAGCACATTAATGTGGATAATTATTTGTTTACTCGCTCTCTTAAATGGCACCGACCCAATTAGGCCACTGCAGAAAGAAACGAGGGAATCTATTCAAAGCTGACTCCACATGGGATTAACGTCTTCTCTTAAAAAAAAAAAAAGCCAATTTAATTAAGCTTCCAAACAACAATCAAAGATATGAAGGGAGATAGTTTTTACAAAAAAACAAAAAAGAATTGACAGCTAGTTGCATTGCAGCTACATTAGCCCTCCGTCAAACATCTAAATGCATCTGGGAGACACTTTGATGACAGTTGAAGTAAATGGAAAAGTACGATAACAAACAATGAATCCTATAGTTTGTTTACCAAAGCGATTTTTCTTTGTCGACTGCAAACTTGGCTGTGAAAGCAGGATACAGTATGTCTTTGATTTGAAAATCCTTTATTTTGCTGTCAGTGTTTGATTTGTTTGACTGAGAGGATGAGTATGGAGCTAGATCAGTCTCAAAAATAATACATTTACAAAATATTATTAATACATCCTCAAGTCATATTTACAAAGTCAAATTCACAAGTTTAAAACATGATTTTTTCCTTCTCTTGGTCAATTAATAAATTGACCCCCTCACCACTGTCACCACTGACTTGCTTGGATCGGGACTTGTAGAGCTGTGTGGATTTGCTCTTCAGTGTTTAAACTTTCAGCAAGGAAACTTAAACCACACTGAACTAAACTTAACTGAACTTCAACTGTGAAATCTGGACTTTACTAGAACTATGTTGAGCTGCTTTGACACAATCTACATTGTGAAAAGTGCTATATAAATAAACAAATTGATACAAAAATACGCATCCAATTCGTAAATTCAAAACTCGATTCAAAAATACACAAATCTAATTTTTAAATTCAAAACACGAATCAAAAATACAAAAGTCCAATTCATAAATTCAAAACATGATTCAAAGATATGCAAATCCAACTCGTAAATTCAGAACATGATTCAAAAATACACAAATCTAATTCGTAATTTCAAAACACGAATCAAAAATACGCAAATCCAACTCGTAAAATCAGAACATGATTTAAAAATACGCAAATCCAACTCGTAAATTCAGAACATGATTCAAAAATACGCAAATCCAATGCGTAAATTCAAAACACGATTCAAAAATATGCAAATCTAACTCGTAAATTCAGAACATGATTCAAAAATACGCAAATCCAACTCGTAAATTCAGAACATGATTCAAAAATACGCAAATGCAACTCGTAAATTCAGAACATGATTCAAAAATACGCAAATCCAATGCGTAAATTCAGAACATGATTCAAAAATACACAAATCCAACTCGTAAATTCAGAACATGATTCAAAAATACGCAAATCCAACTCGTAAATTCAGAACATGATTCAAAAATACGCAAATCCAACTCGTAAATTCAGAACATGATTCAAAAATACGCAAATCCAATGCGTAAATTCAAAACACGATTCAAAAATATGCAAATCTAACTCGTAAATTCAGAACATGATTCAAAAATACGCAAATCCAACTCGTAAATTCAGAACATGATTTAAAAATACGCAAATCCAACTCGTAAATTCAGAACATGATTCAAAAATACGCAAATCCAACTCGTAAATTCAAAACACGATTCAAAAATACGCAAATCCAATTCAGAAATTCAAAACATGATTAAAAAATACGCAAATCTAACTTGTAAATTAAAAACATGATTCAAAAAATCTATCTATCTATCTATCTATCTATCTATCTATCTATCTATCTATCTATCTATCTATCTATCTATCGTTTTTTGATTTACAAAAAAAACCTCTCTTAGAGTAAGAGTAATTTTGATTTACAGACTGTGCTTAGGCTTTTATTCACAAAGAAAAAGAACTAGGCCCAAAGAGTATTTTTTTAAAAGAATCAGACATATACTAGCTTCTAATTCACAAAAGAAAAACCAGTTCATAAAAGCCTTTTGTTCGAGAATCGATAAACACTGAATTTGTTTTTGATTCACTAAGATTAACCAGCTCATGTGAGTCATTTTGTTCACTGGCTGTAGCTAGGTTTTGATTAAAAGACTAAAAACTAATGAGAACTCCTATAATAGTCATTTGTGTGAGAATCACAATATGCTAGCTGCTTTTTATGCTTTGATTCACTTAAACTGTTCATAAGAGGCATTTGTTCTAGAATTTGACTACACATAATGTATGTATTTGATTCACTAATGAAAGACCCTGACTGGTTGAGGTTCTTTGATCCACTAAATAAATAAGACTCATTTCTTTGAGAATCATACACTGTTGAAACGTTGAAATCACACCTGTCATTTCTTTAAGCATCAGTTGCACTTTGTTTCTGATTCACTTATACTATACCCTGAATTTATGCTTTTGATTAACAAAAAGACCCCTGCTCAAATGAGTTATTTGTTTCAAATCATATCACAAGGATCTTGAGGCTTTTTCATGAGTAAGATAGGGTTATAATTGTAATATATTACTTTTCCCCCTAACACTGCTGGAGAATTATCACTGGATTCAGAGCTGGTGAATGAAAACACTAGAACACATGTCTGGTTTGGATGGTCAGAGCATGTGCTTTTTTTGTGTCCAGCAGAGTATTTTCCACATCTTTCAGCGGGGGCTAACCTCTAACCAAAAGTCTTAAACAATGTCATATAACAGCCAAAAAAGGTTGTGCTTCATTACAAAAATTAACTCACTCCATTGAGTTTCTGTTTGTTAATTAGGCTTGTGTTTTATGTTTTTTGTTTTATTCACTAAGAATGACCAGTTCATGTGAGTGATTTAATAGGGAATCAGACTGGTTGTACTTAGTTTTTGATGCACTAAAAAAGAACTGGCTCTTGCAACGAGTCATTTTGTTCACTGGTGGTGTTTAGAATTGGATTCACAACAAAAAAATTTTGTTCAAGAATCAGACTACAGTGACTGTGGTTTAATTTTTGATTCTTTTAAGAAATGAACTCGCTCCTCTTTGTGAATCAGGCTACAATGGTTGTGCTTTGTTTTTGATTCACTAAGAACAACTAGCTCATGAGTAATTTCTTCAGGAATAAGACTTGTTTGCATTTCATGTTTTTCATTCGTTAAAAAAGAACTGGCTCATAAGAGTCATTTTGTTCATAAATCAGACTACAGTGCCTTTGCTTTATTTTTGATTTATTTAATAAACTTGCTTCTGTTTGTGAATCAAGCTACACTGGATGTGCTTTATGTTTTTGATGTACTAAGAAAAACTATCTCAGCTCATATGAGTCATTTCTTTGAGAATCACACCACACTGGTTGCATTTCATGTTTATCCTTCACTAAAAATCATCTGGCTCATAGGTGTCATTTAGCTCAAGAATCAGACTACAGTGACTGTGGTTTTATTTTTGATTAATTAATTACTCGCTCCTTTGTTTGTGAATCAGGCTACACTGGTTGCATTTCATGCTTTTTTTTATTCACTAAAAAAGAACTGGCTCATGAGAGTCCTTTTGTTGAAGATTCAGTTTATAGTGGTTGAGCTTCATTTTTGATTCATTGAACTCTAACAAGCCAATAAATAAAAAACAACAACTTGAAAATATATTTAGCATATGTTTTGTATTTAAAGTGGTAAAATTTATGTTTTTAATTCACATGAGCTGGTTGTTTTTAGCAAGTGATTTATTTGGGAATCAGACTGGTCGGACTTTGTTTTTAATTCACTATAATAAAAAAAAAAAAACCTGGCTCGTACAGTAATTCACTGGTACAATAATTCATAGTGAACGGTAGTTCACTGGTGGTGTTTAGATTTTGATTCACTAAAGAATTGGCTTTTAAGAGTTATTTTGTTCAAGAATAAGACTACAGTGACTGCGCTTAATTTTTGATTCATTAAATGAACTCGCTCCTGTTTGCAAATCAGAGTACATTGGTTGTGCTAAATGTTTTTGATTCATTAAGAGCAACCAGCTCAAGAGTCATTTATTCATGAATCTGAGTTGGTTGCATTTCATGTTTATCCTTCGTTAAAAAAAAACGAACTGGCTCATAGGTCTCATTTTTCAAGAATCAGACTACAGTGCCTGTGCTTCATTTTTGATTCATTAAAAAAAAAATCACTAAGAACAACCTACTTATGAATCATTTCTTTGGGAGTCAGACTACATTGGTTGCATTTCGTGTTTTTTATTCTCTAAACAAACTCATTGGAGTCATTTTGTTCAAGAATCATACTACAGTGGCTGTACTACAGTGTTTTATTTTTGATTCATTACACAATGAACTCGCTCCTACAGTATGATGTCTTTGTTTGCGAATCAGGCTATACTGGTTGTGCTTTGTTTTGATTCACTAAGAACCACCAGCTCATATGAGTCATTTTTATGAGAATCAGGCTACACGGGTTGCATTTCATGTTTTTTTTTTAATTCATTAAAAAAAGAACTGGCTCAAAGGAGTCATATTGCTAAATAATCAGAATACAGTGTCTGTGCTTTATTTTTGATTCATTTCAAAATTAACTCGCTCCAATGAGTCTTTATTAGCGAATCAGACTGCACTAGTTGTGTTTTGTTACTGATTCACCAAGAACAACCAGCTCATAAGAGTCATTTCTTTGAGAATCAGGCTACACTGGTCTCATTTCATGTTTTTTGTTCACTAAAGCAAGAACCGGCTCATAAGAGTCATACTTTGAAGAATCAGTTTACAGTGACTGTGCTTCATTTTTTGATTCATTTAAAAATAACTCGCTTCTGTGAGTCTCTGTTTGGGGATCATTCTACACTGGTTGTTTTGAAGAACCAGAGTAAAGTTGTTGTGTTTCATTTTTGATTCATTAAAAAAATGACCTCGCTTCTATGAGCTGCACTGGTTTTAATTTATGTTTTTGATTCACTAAGATTAACCATTGCATTTCATGTTTTTCATTCATTAAAATAAGAACTGGCTTATAGGAGTCATTTTGTTCACGAATCAGACTATAGTGGCTGTGCTTTATTTTTGATTCATTACAAAATGAACACGCTCCTATGAGTCTTTGTTTGTGAATCAGGCTACACTGGTTGTGCTTTGTTTTTGATTTACTAAGAACAACCTACTTTATAAGAGTTATTTCTTCGGGAGGTTTGATTGACTACATTAACTGCATTTCATGTTTTTTATTCTCTAAAAAGATCTGGCTCATAGGAGTCATTTTGTTCAAAAATCAGACTACAGTACCTGTGCTTCAATTTTGATTCATTACAAAAAGAACTCGCTCCTATGAGTCTCTGTTTGGGAATCGTTATACACTGGTTGTTTTGAAGAGTCAGACTACAGTGGCTGTGCTTTATTTTTGATTCATTAAAAAATCAACTCGCTCAAATGAGTCTTTGTTTGAAAATCAGGCTCATTGGTTGTGCTTTGTTTTTGATTCACTAACAACCAGCTCATAAGAGTAATTTGTTCATGAATCAGACTTGTTTGCATTTCAAGTTTTTCATTCATTAAAAAACAAACTGGCTCATTGGAGCCATTTTGTTCAAGAATCAGTCTGCAGTGCTCTGCTTCAATTTTGATTCATTACAAAATGAACCTGCTCCTATAAGTCTTGATGGCGAATCAGACTGGACTAGTTGTGCTTTGTTTTTGATTCACTAAGAACAACCAGCTCATAAGAGTAATTTCTTTTGAGAATCACTCACACTGGTCTCATTTCATGTTTTTTTGTTCACTTAAGCAAGAACTGGCTCATAGGATTCATACTTTGAAGAATCAATTTACAGTGGCTGTGCTTCATTTTTGATTCATTATGAAATGAACTCTCTCCCATTAGTCTTTGTTTGCGAATCAGACTACACTGGTTGCGCATTGTTTTTGATTTACTAAGAACAACCAGTCATTTATTCGGGAATCAGACTTAGTTGCTTTTTCTTGTTTTTCATTCCTTAAAAATGAATTGGTTCATTGGAGTCATTTTGTTCAAGAATCAGACAATAATGACTCTATATAATCGGCATCAGGATTTTATGAGCAGCCAAAAAAAACCTCTCTCGCTATAGATTTTCTAGTAACACTAACAAGCCATTTAATTATAAAAACCTTGAAAATATCAGAGACTATATTTTGTATTTAAAGCGGCGAAATAATGATTCATCCTTTATAATGGCCCGTAATCAGACACAACTCTGGCTTGCAGTTCCTGTGCTGACAGAATCAATGTTTAGTGCCCAAACAGCTCTGAAAACAAACAATAAGCAATCTGACAGCCCACCCTCCTCCTCGGCTTCATTATTACTCCTGTTCTGCGCTCATTTCGCTCTCTCCGGCTCCTCTAGAGATGGAGGTATGAAATATCACATTTTTCCAGCATTTCTCCCTGAAGTGGCCCTGGCAAGCGTTCACACGGCATACATTTCTGCTTTCATATATTTCCCCCCTCTCACCGCTTTTAAAAAACAAATCCCCCTCCCTCCCTCGCCGGGCTTTGATGTGTCTGCTGTGTTACCTGGGTTTGTAGAGCGTTAACGCTTATGTCGAAGTTCTGTCGACTGTCACTTTCTCTTATCTGCGAACACATGAACTGGGATGTCAAGGGGGATGGAGGGAAAGTAGTTTGCATTTTGGGTTGTTGGGGTCTTGAGGTGGGTAAGTGCGAACTGCATTAAAAAGTAAGGACTGCATCTTTTTATTTGAGCACTCTCAAGTATGATGTGATCATAAATCAAGACAACCCATGTTTTTGTTACTTTCACAAATTTTATTGAGTTAATTAGAGTTTAATTAGATTTTTTTAAGTTTTGGAAATTTTTACTTAATGATTTAAGTCTGTTTAATTTAAGTTGTATTATTTTTTGGGGGTTTTCACCTTTAATGGACTGGACAGTGTAGTGTATTGACAGGAAAGCATGGGAAGCAGAGAAAGGGGAAGGATCGGCATAGGACCACAAGGCGGGAATCGAATTCGGGTCGCCATGAGCACCGGAGTGCATGTGTTGACGCACTAACCACTAAACCACCGTTTAATTTAAATGAAAAATTGATGGGGTAGTACACCCATGAAATTCTACAAACTATTTACTCACTCATCTACTTTTCTGTCTTCTGTTAAAGACAAAATAAGATATTTTGAATAATGTTGGAAATCTTTAACCAATGACAATCATGGAACGAACAAGTACAGTTGAAGTCACTGGTGACAAGTTTCCAGCTTTTTCCAAAATATCATGTGTTCAACAGAAGAAAGAAACTAATAAAGGGTTGAAAAAGTAAGTGGTGAGTAAATTATGGCAGAATTTTCCTTTTTGTGTGAACTATACCGTTAAGCCAGCTATATATATATATATATATATATATATATATATATATATATATATATATATATATATATATATATATATATATATATATATATATATATATATATATATTTATTTTTTTATATATATATATATATATATATATATATATATATTTATTTTTATATATATATATATATATATATATATATATATATATATATATATATATATATATATTTATTTATTTTTATATATATATATATATATATATATATATATATATATATATATATATATATATATTTATATATTTATTTATATATATATATATATATATATATATATATATTTATATATTTATTTATATATATATATATATATATATATATATATATATATATATTTATATATAATTATTTTTTTTAATTTAGGACATTTTTAAAATTTGTGTAAAAATCAAAGTAAAGCTTTATTCATACACTCACCGGCCACTTTATTAGGTACACCTTACTAGTACAGGGCTGGACCCCCTTTTGCCTTCAGAATTGCCTTAATCCTCCGTGGCGTAGACTCGACAAGGTAGTGGAAATATTTCTCAAAGATTTTAGTTCATATTGACATGACAGCATCACGCAGTTGCTGCAGATTTGTCCGCTGCACATGCATGATGCGAATCTCACGTTCTACCACGACCCCAAGGTGCTCTATTGGATTGAGATTTGGTGACTGTGGACGTCATTTGAGTACAGTGAACTCATTGTCATGTTCAAGAAACCAGTCTGAGATGATTTACACTTTATAACATAGGTTATTCTGCTGGAAGTAGTCATCAGAAGATGGATACACTGTGGTCATAAAGGGATGGGCATGGTCAGCAACAGTACAGGTAGGCTGTGGCGTTGACACGATGCTCAACTGGTACTAATAGACCAAAAGTGTGCCAAGAAAATATCCACCACCACCAGCAGCCTGAACCATTGAACCAGCCTGAATAAGTGCTTTGAATTTTTTGATACTAAGCAGAAGCAACCATTTTACAAAATACACATACTCCTATTTTGTACGTGATGTCTAATTAAATTGACTTACACTGCCAAGTTCTCCTCGACATCTTTTGATTTTTGGACTTAAGTTCTTGAACGTGATGAATGATGGGATGCCCTCAACCTCAAATATCACAGTCTAAAAGCAGTCTGACCAGCCAAAAACATGCCAAAAACAGCCAAAACTTTCTTATTTCTTGCATTCTTCTTTGCTTGATCTTTTGGTGGATGGAGCTTTTTTATTCTTATTTTTAGATTTTAATGCCATTATTTTATATAACCGCTGTTATAGTGATTTAATTATTAGTAACTTTCACAGTAGCCAGGTTTCCATCCTAACGTGAAGTGAATATTTTTAAAGTTAGCAAAAAAAGGCAAGAAAATGTGAATTAAAAGCCTTTCCATGACGCTATTAGAGTGGCTGACTCTGGTATTGGTAACCTAGTAACCAACAGTAAACAAAGCAAGCGTAATGAAGTCATTTCTTTCATTTTCCTTCAGCCTAGTCCTTTTACTTATCCGGGGTTGCCACAGTGGAATGTACAGTCCATACACTGTAATGATGTCATGTGGGTGTAATCTTTACTATAACAGTTTATTCGACTAATGCATTTCCATCTCTCGTTAATCGAATACATTTTTTTTTGCACAAGTCCAAAACTAACTCAAGCAATCGCAAATGTTTTTGCAAATTGAGGCGCTTATTAGAAATTTGTCGTTTCCATCATTCATTTCTCATGTGATACTTCAAATATTTATGCAATTCTTGTTATTACTTGATACTTATTAGCGACACCAATGTCTGCTAACTGAACTGCAGCCAGCAAGATCGTTTTGATTCTTTGATTCGACGTAAAAAGTTTGAAATACCTTTGTAGTAACATACTGAGAATAAACATTCAAACTGATGAGAGTGGCTTCATATGAATATGTAAATACATGCTTCACTTCTCCTTTAATGACCAAAAAAACAATCATGAATGCCTTGTTTTTTAAGTATTGGTACATGCTATTCTTAATATGCCTATACAAAAAACGTAATGAATGCATTAAGATACTAAAATGTAGAAATTGCCCATTCAATTACTACAGTACATTTACAACATGCACTGCATAGTTATAAAATGCCTAAAGAATTGAGTATACTGTGATTGTACATAATTGCAGGACTGTAAACTGAATGTGGATAGCAGCTGAAATGATTTGTTCTTGGAGGCACTTATCATTTGGCTTGCCTCCAAAAGATTAATTTGATGATACATTCTGACCTGTAAATCTGAGCACAGTTTGAGAAGATGTATTGAAAGATTTCCTAGTAATCTAGTCCTTTTATATTGAACACACATATTTTATTGGCTTTCCATTTGTTTTTATTGCTGTTTAGGGGTTAACAA
The DNA here is from genome assembly GCF_052040795.2 of Danio rerio. Taxonomy (NCBI): domain Eukaryota; kingdom Metazoa; phylum Chordata; class Actinopteri; order Cypriniformes; family Danionidae; genus Danio; species Danio rerio. The sequence continues at coordinate 14,106,563 of NC_141023.1, forward strand.
ATAAGATTTTGAGGTTGAACGCACTTAAACCAGCCAGTCTTTTTAACTCCCATTTAAAATGAAAACACACCGTCCATCCAGCCATTTTCTGCATCTATACATTCTGACTATAATAACCCTGTTCAATCACAGTGATATCTGAGCCTTGCTTGTTATTTGCGCAAAGCCTTTCTTTCCTATCATTATTTTCAATCAGACACGTCCCACGTCGCTCGCATTCATGATTGCCGGACTCACATTTCATGTTATGTGTTACTCTAATCGCCACAGCAGGACAGTTTTGAGCTCCCCTGCGTGAAGGCATGAAATGTAACAGGCCCATCATTTCCCATCAGCAGACATTTTGAATATGGCCATTCGTCGTTCGGCTCCGAGTATGTTTGTGTTGATACTCAAGAGTTAATTATGAAGGGCCTAGGGAGCGCTTTCGCTCAGGGCTGGCCATATGGATCGGGCATATGCCGCGTATATATAGAAAAGGGTGGCATGTTTAATTGATACAGTACCACGCTCCATAAACATCCACAGCGAGGGAGAAGGGGGACAGATCTACGGGGAACTACATCAAACAATCAGCCCAGGCTCAAACCAACCTTCTTACTTTAAAGTGTGAAGGCAAACCAAGCGGAAAGAGGGACTCATCTGCTTCTTTGTCTGCCCCTGATTCTCTGTCCAGTCACTTTTTGTTTGTTTGTTGGACGATAATATTTTCATATGTTGTGATATGAATAATTACGAATAAATTAAAATAACTCTTGAGGTCAGAGATTTGACGAAGCCAAAAATATACAAAAATGTAAATCTAGGTATTCTTTAGATATTAAACTAGGGGTGACTAAGGCCCAATCCAAATTCTACCCCTTAGCCCTTCCCCTTACCCCTAACCCTTGTTTTGCGCGTGCCCGTGAAGGGGTAGTGGTGTCCCAATTCTCTTTAGCTTGAAGGTGTATGGCTAAGGGCAAGGGGTATACACCCCTTCAAACAAAGATTTTTCAGGACCACACTTTAAACCAATGGATATGGAAAATTTCCCAGAATACACTAGCTCCAGCTGCACCCAGAAGTAAGGAGATCCCCTAATTAGTATTTTTTGTCATTATTACGAATTTTTACAACAAACAAACACGTTTTTATATATTCATAATGTATTCATGATGTGTTACCATCATGCTTAAAAAAAAAATGCTAAAAAAAAAAAAACCTTAAATTTTGTGATTTATAATCCCCGATAATAACTTCTGTACAGCATTCCCACAACATTCTGACACTTGATGACACTGGAATACCCTGTCAGAGAAGTCTAGTGCCTGGAAAGGGGCTTTTTACATTGTCTGCTATAATGTTATTGTTGTTTTTGGTGTGTTTACATCAATGAATATGGCCACTGTGTAAATGCACAGTACTGTTACGATACTGTATGATATGATAACATAATATATGCCTTCAGTGATTTCCTGAAGATAAATACGAAAAAACAGATTGATATTTGAGTCATTGTTACTAGGGTTGGGTGATGTCGACCAATTTGGCATTGAACGTTGTCTGATGTAAAACATTGTGGTGGACGATGGCATGGTTGTCGTAGGCGGTGGAAAATCAATTATTTATGAATAATTAATTAATTAATAACAAATTAATTATTTGTAGCCTACCGTTTCAACTACCTGACCCGCATGGTCTTTGTTTTACCCATAACCAAATCATAAATGCATAAATTCATGTATGCAGGTAATGCATACAAAAATGCAGGTAAATTACACTCAAATTACCACCTGTCAGTCACTTTTTCCGTGGGCATGAATAGGCAGAGTAATCTGTGTTGTTATAATGGTGTTGACAAACTTGGTTGGTAAAAAGGTGCACAACCAACAGAAACAAACCAACAGTATCTGAGATTTTTTTCACTAAAATTACTAAGTACAAGCGTGAAAGAGAAAGATTGAAGCAGTGTACTGACGCTGTGCCATGTTACCTAATAGATTCAAAAGATTAAATATCAAGTTTAACAACTGTAGTGAGACGCAATCCAGCGGTACATCCTTGATAAACTGTCCGACATGCACTGCTCAAAGCACCCACACCCGCATTTATTTTTACCTATTTATCGCAACGACTCCCATATGATTTGTTCTACAATTTCATTTGTACCCAAACCCCTCCATTGATGGATGCTAATCTGCGCCGATTGGTCCGATGACCCAGTCTGTAGAGATTGGTTGACTGGTTTCAGCGTTAGACAGAGAGAAATGCCCAGCACGGCTTACCAACATGAGTGAACCCAGTGCAGGAGTGCATTAAAGCAATGCAGCTTACAGTAACTCCAGCACATTGCTCCTATACTTAACCATAAGCAAAAACAGTGACAAACATTTAGTATTAATCCACATAGTGGCAAAAGCTGAACTATTTTGAAACTTGACCGCAGCACCTGTGTAGGAACAGCTGACGGTTGCCATAGAAACGACAAACGGCAGTGGATCATGAGCTCACAAACCCATTTAAATCAGTAAACAAATCGGCACGCATCGTGGTTTTAGACGCAATATAAGAATACAAAGAGTTAAGCAGATACAAGTAACAAAACACATTTGAATACATAATTTGCAAGCTAGAGAAAACAAGGAGGTGTTTTAATGACACTTACTTACACTTGTGAAATGGAAGAAGGAACTGGTCCATGAACTGTGTATTGTAAAGTTCCTCTCAAGTTCTGACAAGGTCCCTGATCCTTCCTTTAACAAACGGCCGACGAATCCCTCATTGCAAGCATGTAGATTGCTAAAGCACTCGTAAGAAAAATGACAGGAACACAGCACAAGGCTGGGGCTATAGCGCTGAGGTATTTTTGCAAAAGTAAACTTCAACCACTGACTCTTTACAGCCTCTTCTTTGGGTAGGGAAATTAACACTAACTTTCCCCTTACACTTCAGAGCACAGCGTCTTCATGATATGATTCAACCGGGATCTGCCACAGTGTTTGTGGGCAGAGCCAGGGGTTTCAATATTCCCAGGTCTGCTCACGCAGCAAATGTGCGGGGCTTAAGTTCCGTATCGATGTCAGGCCAGCATTGCTGAAGACTCGTTACCGCAGCGATTCATTCAAACTACTCTGAGTTGACTAATTACGGTTAAGTCCCACCATTAGCGTCATAGTTCAACAACTTCTAATCCATATAATCTCAATGAACATTTACAGACAGCATCTCAAATGTGTGTGGATGTAACCTGTGATTTAATAGCATACACACTTAGTTTCTTCTTAATGCCATCTAGAAATAGATTATACAATTCGCTAAGCAAGCACACTATCATGCTTTACAATGGATATATTACATTTCTTACAATATAGGCTACAAATTTAGTCAAGTCTAGTTTGTTAGAAGAAAAAGTGATGTCCTCCATAAGAGAACCTATATTAATAAATCAAAATAATGGAGATGTAATAAAAATAGCGTTCCTCAGATGCCAATTACAGCAATAACTTGACATTTTGCTCATGCATGTTTTAATTAACAGCAGTTATCACTCCACCACCTGCGTGCCATCACTAACTATACAGTAGTGCTAAAAGACATGCTTCGGGCTAATTATGTGTGATCGTATTTATGCTCATACGTTTTTTGACTAGCTAGATAGCTTCAACACAATCTACAGTAATATGGCATTTAAGTCATAAATTTAGTGTCTTTTTTTGGGAAACTTACCTTTGGACAACTAGATATCTGTGATGTGAGAGCCAGATGTGACTTCAGAGCCTGTTTTGAGCTGGTGTTGAGTAGAGAGAGCCTGGTTAAGATGTCTTTTTGGCAATCTGAGCACAAGTGCAATGCTGAACTCAAATGTAAATGAAATCTGACATCTGAAATTGTTTTTGTAGAATAGACACTTACGTGGTCAAATGTGTTCAAAGTGGCACAAACTTCACGTAACTGATCTTAGCACAAACCTACAGATACAAAAATACAGCAAGAACAAAAGGAAAGAAACACAAGGTGCTACAATTCTGTATGTTGTCCTGTTGTCACCTTTCATGTTTATATGCAAATTGCACAATAGTGTTTTAAAATATTAGACTGAAAGTGCAAAAAAGGCCATGAGCACACTGGATCTTTACCCTCACCTTCAAGAAAAAATCAGAAATGTGGTCAGAAGTGTATAAAAAGAGTGTAAACGTGTTTTACTTGTGTTTCTGAACTCTATTACCATATTCAACATGCATTCATAACGAAAGCAATATAATTGAATGTGTTTTTAATGACGGATCTTTTTCACCGAGTTCATTTTCTCTGCGATTCCTAGCCACAAACTCTATTCTTTGTAAAATAAAAAGTTTGAAATACCTGAATAATACTTTTCGTTAACTTCTGTATAGCTGTAGCATCTCACAATCGACAGTCAAATCTTAATTTGTTCTTTTTATTTTGTAGGTTAACAATATATACTCTCACTGGCCACTTAATTAGGTACACCTTACTAGTACCGGGTTGGACTCTATTTTGTCTTCAGAACTGCCTTAATCCCTCGTGGCATAGATTCAACAAGGTACTGGAAATATTCCTTACAGATTTTGGTCCATATTGACATGGTAGCATCACGCAGTTGCTGGAGATTTGTCGGCTGCACATTCATAATGCGAATCTCCCATTCCACCACAACCTAAAGGTGCTCTATTGGATTGAGCTCTGGTGACTGAAGGCCATTTGAGTTGAGTGAACTCATTGTCATGTTCAAGAAACCCGTCTGAGAGGATTCACACTTTGATATGGCGCATTACTCTAATGGAAGTAGCCTTCAGAAGATGAGTACACTGTGGTCATAAAGGGATGGACATGGTCAACGACACTCAGGTAGGCTGTGGCGTTGACACAATGCTCAATTGGTACTAGTAAGCCCAAAGTGTCTCAGTGTACTCAGACCAGCCTGTCTGGCACCAACAACCATGCCACATTTAAAGTCGCTTAAATCCCCTTTCTTCTCCATTCTGACGCTTGGTTTGAACTGCAGCACATCGTCTTGGCCATGTCAACAAACTTAAATGCGTTGAGTTGCTGTTGGACAGATGTTCAGTGTGAAAAGGGCTTACATTACCTCTAGAGGGGGTTAAATGTGGTTTAGATCCTCATTTTTACTTATAGTTAGTGTTTTTTGTTTGTGATCAGATTGATGAAAATGTATCCTAATTCCTGATATTATCATGGCCCTGGTTGCATGTTCACAAGGCCAGCATTGTTGTGAATGGGACATTTCAAGACGTGCTAAACTCTAGAAAATCTTTTATGTAATGTTTTCTAAGGAGACTTGCAGACACAAACAAAAAAACAATGGGAAATTGTGCATATTTCTGGTAAAACAAAACCCAAATTTTCCAAATTTGTTCTTTGATAAATAACCCTTTTAAATGTTTATTTTTTATTTTTGAAGAGCTGTTTAAACTGTACAGTTCTTTTTGCAATGCAGAATGGCTCTTCTATTGCATCAGTGTAAAAACCCCCTTTGTTTTTTCTTTTTAAGAGTGAGCACATTCTGAAAGTGCTGTAACAACCAGTTGAACTGGTTGAATCTCAGTTGTTGCTTTACAGTTTGTTTAGTTTAGTTTGACTTATGGATGTGTTGTGAGAGAGAGAGAGCGTTAGAGAGAGAGAGCGTATGCAACCTTTCATTGCTTTGGATATGAATAGCTGGTGTTGCAGCCACATTTTGGTTAGCCAGTGTCTGGGATCTATTATAGTATCATGTGTGCGCACACACACTCTCACTTCTATGCCTCTGTTATTTTAGTGCTGCATGTATTTTTATAGGAGTGCATTTTAGAGACAGGTTTAATCCAGGGAATGTGTGCAGCACAGTTTGCTGCAATCGCAACTGCGCTGAGATACTGTAGATCTATCTTTTTCTGAGGACAACAGGAATTCTCCTTGTCTGTGATACTGGAGTTTCTTTAGAGGTTGAGGGACGTGTCGTTTGATGGAAAAAAATAATATTTTTTTTCAGATGAAACTTTACTTATATATTTTTATTCATGTAAATATAAGGTGTTCATACTGTATGGTTAAATATTTAAAGGAGATGTATTATATTTTATTGTAGTATTGCTTATAACAATGGCCAGACAGACTCTGCAGACATTTTTTTCTATTTTCCCTGAGAATTTTGTAAAAAAAAATCTGCTTATTTATGCAGAATGATTTTTGGAGTATCGTAGCTTAAAACTAAAAATATATTAAATAAAAAAAACAAAAAACTTTTTAGCTTTATTTAATGTTTGCTATGCAAATCCAAATAGATCCACTTATCTGGTAACCAAAGCAATTCTATCACATAGGGACGCAACAATTAACCGATTTCACTGTTAATCATGCTTTAGTTCGTCACGGTTAATTAATCGTAATGGCTTCTCAACACTGTTTCTGTTGGACAGAATAAAATAGCTGCAACTAATTTTGTCAACTGAGAGCTAGTTTAAGTTCCGAGTATGTACAGTTGAAGTCAGAATTATTAGCCCCGCTGTTTATTTTTCCCCCAATTTCTGTCTAACGGAGAGCAGATTCTTTCAACACATTTCTAATCAAAATAGTTTTAATAACTCAACTAGATATTTTTCAAGATACTAGTATACGGCTTAAAGTGACATTTAAAGGCTTAACTAGGTTAATTCCGTTAACTAGACAGGTTAGGGTAGTTAAGCAACTTGTATATTGTATAGCGATGGTTTGTCTGTATGAATATCAAAAAAAAAATAAAATATGCACGCACACTGATCTAACTGAAGCTAGCAGCATAAAGCTGTTCACATATCGTGTCTTTTGCGCATGCATATTCGTTATTTCCAAAAAAAGGCATGCGACAAACCTAGTTGAAAACATCTTAACTTTTCGAATGCTGTGATCGGCAAAGCAAGTTGAAATTACAAGGTAGCGACGTGCTTGTGCTTTTCCCTTAACCCTGTTTCCACCAAAGAAGCGCCTGAAGTGAGCAATTTTGAGATTATTTTGGGCACACAAAGAATGACCAGGGAGTCAGTAGCTATGTTTATATCCAAAAATGCTAATTAACTTTATGCACAAAACTGGATTATTTCATAAAAGACGTGCGAATAAAGCAGCGTGTCCATCCAACGAGTCAAAGCAAACAAAATTGTCACTTCTTGATTATCTGGCGCCAAATATCAACCAGAGTTTGCTGCAGTAGGAGAAACAGCGTGAAACTTTTCTTAATTTAATGAAAGATTTGCACCCTGATATGCAGTAAACGTGCGGTGGCGTTTGAAGGCGTGAGACGCAGAGCACAGACGCTCTTGATTCTGGAGGTCATCAATAATATAATAACTCAAATACTGAAACGGTTACGCCCTATTCACACGGGGCTTCAGCGTCAACGCTTGACAGAGGGCGTGTCTGAAGTTGGAGCTGAAACGATCGTCATAGAAGCGTCAGCCAATGAAATTCAGTCAGCAATAGGCCACTGTCTGAGCTGGTGTATTTGCATACAGCGATCTGATTGGCTGACGCTTCCGTCGGCGATTGAAAAGTTGAGCTGGTCCCAACTTCTGCAGCGAGGAACGCTTCTGAAGCGCCGCCGACGGATCCACAATGCAGTTCGGCAACGCCTGACGTCACCCATTCAAAGTGAATGGGAAGCGTTGACGCTGACGCCCCGTGTGAATAGGGCGTTAAGGCGTTTTAGAATGACCAAAACAACAATTCAGATGTTTTACAATATACTCAGCCTGCTGCTTTATCTATTCACACACATTTTCATCATCACATAATCTCTTGTAACAAAATCACATGACCTTTTTTTAATGCAGACTCTGGAATTTGTTCAGTAAAAGTGTTTGCATCGTAGTTTAAGCGCATCTTTTTTTATCGAATAAAAAGTTTATCCTACTCGCATATATTTATGCGCATATGTTTTTTATGCACATTTTCAAAATTGATGTGCGTCTTGGCATTTCCAACAACAGATTTTTCTTATGCGCATATCCAAAATGCGCATAAAAAATAGGCAAACAGCTACTCCGAGTGACAGTGTTTACACTGACAAATCATATGATGCTTTTCTCGGTGACGTGGAGCCGATCCGTGAATCACAGCACATCATGTTAGCTGACCAATCAGAGCCTCTTGAGGCCAGGCCTTTCAGAGGAACTAGGAAATATGACAGAGTAGCTGCTAACATATAATCAAAGTAAGATATCTGAAAAAAAATAACAACTTTCTACAAGTGAAGCATGAGCACACATAGCTTTGCATCTTATAAACACAACAAAGCCTTCAAAATACACTCTGGGTCACCCGTGTAGACAATTGGTTAAAAATGTTAAATATAAATAAAGTTTTTTTTTTTTTTCATAAACGTAATACACTTGATTAATTTGCTCATATTTTATGCAGATTTTGCACAATGAAATTTGTGTAGTGTACAGAACTTTAGAAAATGAGATGTGTTTGGATTTCCCAGACTCCAAAAACTCCAGATCAGAGTCAGATTTCTCAATTGATAAATCTCAATTTGGTTTCTTATCAAATTCGACTAGGATCAATTAAAGTGTTTTGTACTTCAGACTGTTTTTCCCTCTGAAGAAGTTTCAGCTGAAACATCCCAGACAGAGCTAATACTTCAGACCTCCATTCAAGAGCGATCCTTCCGGGTCTTTGTGTATTAGTTAATCACGTTTGATTCAAACTCTACTGGTGGAGACCTCTCGCCCCATAATGCCGCAGTGTGAGCGCAGACTTGGGTTTAGCCCTGGGCTGTGCTGCGTGTGATTTGGAGAAGCAGGAACGGAGGCTCATTGAGTTCCTCACACCCAGTCTGAGCAGCTCTCAGCATACCAATGAACTGGCATGAATGGACACGACACTCGGAGAATAAGAAATAACAAACCACCTTTGGCGGTCGTGTGGGGTGAAAGAGTCTCTGTGTGCTGAATAAGTCACGCTTATACTGGGAAGTCAGGAGGTGTGAACGGGGACCAGTTCGGAGAGTCTGCTCTGACTGTGTGATGATTACAGGCCGCACGAGTCCAAGATCTGCTGCGTTCGCTCACAACTTCCGCAACACACTCCGGCCTTCCTCATGAATGTGTGTGTGTGTGTGTGTGTGGGAACAAGTCAGATGGCACTTTATTTTGGGTTCCCTTTTAGATGTTTACTATACTCCTTCTTTCTACATGTGACTTCAAATTATATGCTACACTTTCGGTTTGGGGGACCTGTTGAAAATTTTTTTTAATAATTTTGTTGTGCTACAAATAATTCATATACACATGTTCTATAAAAATGCTGGGTTGTTTTAGCCCAGTGTTGGGTCAAATATGGCCAAACCCTACTGTTTAGTTGATTTCTAGTGTACATAGTTAGTCTTTAGTTGAACAATTAATAGAAAAAGTTTGATTTGGTAATCTTCCAACAAATTGAGCATTTGCCTCTGTGTTTAGAGTGTCGGTCCTTCTCTGATGATGTCAGTTTGATGGCTTTAGTCACAATTTTAAGCCACGCCCCTAGTTTATTAGTTTGCTATAAAGGAAAGATGTGCAATAAGAAAGCCCCACCCCTACTTAATATTCTGTTTTAATAGGAGGTACATCAGCATACTGGATTCACCCTGCTTTGAATGAACTCTTGGACTTATTAATTTACTTGATTTTAATGATCTGAGTGGTCTGTTAGGTTTGTATTCAGTGAGCATTTCTGTAACCCTGGGCCATCTAGTAATTTACAGACAAGTAATACTTGAAAATCTATTCTGAATGTGACTAGGGGGCCAGTGTAAAGACCTGAGGACAGGTGTGATGTGCTCTGATTTTCCGATTCTGGTCAGAATCCTGGCAGCAGCGTTCTAGATGAGCTGCAACGTTCTGGCTTTCTTTTTAGGAAGGTCATTGAGGAGTCCATTACAGTAATCCACCCTGCTGCTGATAAAAGCATGAACAAGTTTCTCACTGGAAACAAAGCATCTAATTCTTGGAACGTTTTTGAAATGATTGTATGCTGTCAGTGTACGGGTAACAGCTAGACAATGCCCATAATGCACTGTTAGAGTTAGCTTGCTGAATGAGTTTTTGTTCGACTATAATAGTGCACTAATGTAGGGCTTAGTGAGTGAGGGGGGGACTTCAGATACAGTTCTACACAAATATAGAGGGGAGGATGGTGTTTTAGGGCGTACTCACACTGTGGTTGCCTTGAACCAGGCCGAAGCACACTTGTCCCCTCTCCCGTCTCCTCCGACAGCCCGCACTCACATTACATCCGGGCCTGGGCAAGCTTATGTCATCAATGCTGCGCTGTTCAGTAAGTGCTTTCGCTCAGCACAGTAGAGATTTATTTAGTTATTTTGTTTTAGTCATTTGGGATGCAGTGACACACTGTCAAATATTTCGCCGAACAGATCATCCACTGCTGCTGGAATTAGGAGGTTTGCTGAAGGTGCAGCAGTCATGCAGTGAGGGGTTTGCGTCTTAAATAATCTATAACAGTTTGCGTTCATTATGATTAATAAACACATATGAAACAGTCCCTTAAAAGTCACGTCTTGTCTTCAGTTTCGGTATCAGGCACGCTTTGCACACACTATACAAGCGTACCGCCCAAGTGAACCACGGTTCTATCACACCTCTTTCAACCGGGCCAGGGCTGGCCAAGTGAATCATGCCTGAGCCTGATTCAGAGCACTCACACTTCTCAAACGATCTGGGAAACGGGCCTGGGCACTGTTCAGATAGCATAGAGTACACCCATTGGTCTTTTCGCTAAACATTTTGGAGTATTGGGCGTCATTTTGGAGTATGCCCATTGGTCTTTTCACTGAACTTTTCCAGCATATATTTTACACAGTGGATGCCTTTATAATTATAGATTTATATATTTATGTATTTATTGTTTTAGGAATTAACAGGAAATTCTGTAAATAAGTGGGTGACATTTAGGATAATGTCTTCATTTTTTTTTAAATGTAATTAATTTAAACATTATCTGATTCCATTTTTAATATATAACAGGTGTGTCGAATAACACTAATAAACTCAAATAACTAATAGTGTAGAGTTTTTAACGGTGTGATTTATTTTTGGACATTTTAATCTAGGTTGATAATTTTGGTCACTATAATAGCAATAAGTTCATTACTTCTTTTTTATTTACTTAAAATTGTTTCTGTTTGTTTTTTCTTGGAATTTAGCAATAATTGAAATAAATTTGAAATTTTCCCATTCTGGGCTAGTCTGTGGTGTCGTGTCACTTTTTTACCCCAACATCTGCTTTTTTATAAATATAGAAAATAATAAGTAAAATGTCTAAATTTGAAAATTCTTAAAGTGTGATGTCACTGAACATCCTTTACATCCTATTGACCTTATTCTAAAATGCGGATATGCAATCGTTTTTTGCGATTTTAGAACTTCCAAATTAGTTGCTTATGGAAGAAATGAGTAGAGATACTAAACATCAGAAAACGGTCTTGCTCTACAAACAAGTGTGTACAAAATATACAGACAAAGCAGAATAATATAATAAGAAAATATCAGTTTGCAAATTCAAGAACAAACTTTAACCTCTAAAAATTAATAGAAGTGAATAAGACAGATGGCTGCGCCTACTCATGCGTGAAGAATAAGGTCAATAAAGAGCTTCTTTTACATCTTTATAAAGCTTATATGATTTATATGACTTACGGTTGAAGTCGGGGTTATTAGCCCCCCTTTGAATTTTTTAATATTTTTAATTTTTCCCAAATGGCAAGGAAATTTTCACAGTATGTCTGATAATATTTTTTCTTCTGGAGAAAGTCTTATTTGTTTTATTTTGGCTAGAATAAAAGCTGTTCTTAATTTTTTAAAAAACATTTTAAGGACAAAATTATTAGCCCCTTTAAGCTATTTTTTTCGATAGTCTACAGAACAAATCATCGTTATACAACTTGCCTAATTACCCTAACCTGCCTATTAGTTAAATATTATTTACTGTCATCATGGCAAAGATAAAATCAATCAGTTATTAGAAATGAGTAATTAAAACTGTTATGTTTAGAAATGTGCTGAAGAAATGTTCTCTCCGTTAAACAGAAATTGGGGGAAAAAATAAACAGGGGGGCTAATAATTCTGACTTCAACCGTATGTATCCTAGCCAAAGCCAAAACCACAATCTGAAGAACCAATTTTATGACAAAGAGCTCTCCGAACCTTTAAAGAACCATTCAGCAACTCTTAAATAGATGAATAATAAAAGCCATAACCAGCACAGTGAGGATGATAATACTAATGACTGTTATGATCTGTTTTAGGCCACCGAACCGTTTCTGGTGAATGAAGACCCTTCCAGAGGTCCTGGGATACCAGAGTGCTTCGTCGTGTCTGATTCCTACAGGGTACGTCTCCTAATCATTCCTTTAGCATCATTACTGATGTTACACAGTCAAGAAAAAACACTGCAAAATATAACCTTGATCATTATTTCCATGTGCAGTAAAACACAGCAACATGTGCAGAAAAGTAAGCCTCATAACTCTACCGGAGAGCTGTTTTCTTGTGGGAAATGAAAATTATAACAAGCATACTTCTATAAAATGAGAAGTGTACATGAGGGCAAGACTGCGAGGAAGGGAGGGCGCAGAAAGAAAGAGAGGAAAAAAAATACAGAAAGGAGAGCAGCTTTTAAAATTCCACCCGGCGAGCGCGCTGGATTTACAGCGATGGGAGTGAAATAAAATGGTCATAAAAACAGAAGGGCGGGACGGAGATGGAGAGATGGGAAGGGGAGTCTGTGGATGACTGAAAATGAGACTGTTAATGAGCTGGGAGCCGCTTTTCTAGTCCTCGTTTCCAGCGGATCGCTTTTGCCAACGCATTGGGGAAAAAAGGAGAGCTGGGTTTCTCCAGAGTCTCAGTGAGCAGGCGCTTGTAGAAATGGAGGGAAAATGAGGAGACGCGATTGGCTGAAAGTGCAGTAGGGTGGGTTGAGGTGTGAAATATAGCTGTGCTGGATATCAGGAATGTGTCAGACTGTATCGTCCGGCAGGGTAATTTAGAGGAAAAGGAGGGCCTGGCTGTGTTTTTACAGCAGTAGGTTTTTCTTTTGAAATTTTGTGGAGATACCAGGAGAAGTTCTTATTTCTTGAAAAATAGAAAAATAGCTAGATGATCGGACATGATGTCTGGTTGATCAAAAGAAAACAGCAGTATACTAAAAAATAATTAATATTTAAAAGTCTTTTAAGTTTATTGCACACTCAAACGTTTGAAATGTATGATTTTTTAACCCTTTTTTTTAAAAAAAAATAAATAAATAAATAAAAAATGATTAAAATATTAGATTAAAATACAAATATTAGTATAAATGTTTTTTTTCTAATGTATTTCCTGTGATGCAAAGCTGATTATTTTGCATTATTACTCGTCTTCAATGTCACATGATCTTTAAGCAATCATGACGTTTTAAATCATATCTGTTATTACTATTTGCTAAATCAAATATTGTTGATTATTGTTGATTAATTGTTTCAGCTCATTTTAAATAAGTAGTTTAAACAAACATCAAACATTATTTTTCAAGTGTATTATTTATTTATTTAACCTAAATTACCAGGGTGCCAGGAAAATTATTTATTTATTTATTTATCCTAAAATGCCAGGATGCTAGGAGTATTAACTAACTATTTATTTATTTATTTATTTATTTATTTATTTATTTATGTATTTATTTATCCTAAAATGCTAGGAGTATTAACTATTTATTTATTTATCCTTAAATGCCAGGGGGACAGAGGTTTTATTTATTTATTCTAAAATGCCAGGGTGCTAGGAGTATTATTTATTTATTTTTTCATTTATTCTAAAATGCCAGTGTGCTAGGAGTATTAACTCTTTATTTATTATTTTTTAATGTATTTATTTTTATTTTTAATGTATAATTTTTTTAAGTTTTTATTTATTTTATATTATTATAATTTTTTTTATTTATCCTTAAATTCCAGGGTACCAGGAGTTTTAATTTATATATTAATTTATTATTATTTTTTATTTATTTATTTGTCTTATTTATTTATTTATCCTTAATTGCCGGGGTGCCAGGGGTTTTATCATTTATTTATTTATTTATTTATCCATTCTAAAATGTCAGAGTGCCAGAAGTATTATTTATTTATTTATTTATTTATTTATCCTAAAATGCACTTAAAACAAAAATCTTGTTGCCCTAATTTTTATTTATTTTTTTATCAAATGAAATTTTCTAGTCATCTCAACGTATATAAATCCAATTGACTAAAATATATTAAGGTAAACTTTGCATGACTTAAATGTAGTTTAAACCTGATTAACTAATTCAAATATAAGATAGTAACAAAAACATTTGTAATCATGGCTCTGTCATAGAAGTTTTTTTACAGTGTGGTCTTAAATTGTTTTTAGTATTTATAGTCAACCGATTGTTTGTTCTTATTTTTTTTTTATTTATTTATTTATTTATTTATTTATTTATTTAAGTTAAATTAACAAGAAATGTTAGCGTACATCACATTTTTTTATTTATTTAACATCACATTTCCCATAAAACTACTGTATTTAGCAGCACAACCCTTTTCACTATTCTTCACATCTGTGCCTTTAAAACCAGATGAGAACTGCTGCACTTGTCTACATTTAACATATAGAGACTAACAAAATAAGCATGCAGTAGGTAAACCTTGACTCCCACACCATGCCAAAGTCAAGTTTTACTGTTTTCTATTTAAACTGCACAAATAAATGTCCAGTATTCAGCTCCCATGTACAGCACACAGCAGATAAAGATGTAGTTGTGCTCACTGCAAAAGATCCAGCAGCTCTTGATTTACTGGTGTGGTCGTGTGTCATGTGTTAGTTTAGTCTCGTACCCACTCAAACCACTAAATGTGGGGCACATCTTGAGAGGTGGTACATGAGTTATCACGTCACTCCTCTGCTCTTACCGCTGCAGCGCTTTCAGCTGCGTTTGTGGCATTTTACTACAAATCAGGGCAGAAAGCTCAGGAAATTCCCTTCCCCTTCAATCCACCTGTCTTCTGTACTTCCAAAAAGACTAAAACCATTTGGGAATTTGCATGAATTTTTAATGTTGGTATACGTATTGTTAGTTTTAAAGATATCTATAAGCTAGTGTGCTCCAAATCAGCGACACAATTCGCGTTTAGAAGATCTAAAACTGATTTAAACATGAAAAACTTGTAGTGTGTCACTTAATAAATGGATCAATGGTTTTATAACTGTTTTAACAAATTGCTATTGGCTGTTTTTGTAAACGGGGAGGAGCTACACTATGTCCCACCCTCTCTTTGAGTTACATCGAATAAAAATGCACGTTTCAAAGCACTTCACAGGACTGCTGTACTGCATTTTAAAATTATGTCAATTTTGCGTGTTTATTTGAATATATTATACTAGTAAGTACTACTCATTTTTTAACAACAGTAAACATTATTTATATTTTATTTATTTTTTTGAACCCTCAGATTCCAGATTTTCAGTTTGTATGCATGTATTTATTTATTTATTTATTTATGTATTTATCCTAAAGTGCCAGGGTACTTGGAGTATTAACTATTTATTTATTTATCCTAAAATGTCAGGGTGCCCGCTGTGAACTCCTAAATGCTTGAAAATATACAGATGAATATGGATATTTTGGGAGATTAGCACAATATGACTTAATCCTAACAATGTTTAATCTGGCACCTTCTGTTTTGTTTATATGTCAGATTCTATTTTTTTTTAGTAAAATATACAGCTACAGTATAGGAAAAACATTGAAACCACTCAATATTTCTGAGTTTCTCTGATATGTAACGGATATATCAGGTTGCTTATTTGTTAGGTAAAATTTCTATTTGTTTTATTTCTCTTAAGGGTCTCCTAAAATATTGTAAATTAGAGGTAATTTTTTCACTTTTAGATATTGACAACTGAAATTACCACACTACCAAAGGACATTTTTAAGGCAGTAGTTCACATTTTGTATTTACGTTATATGAAGCTTTTCCAGCCCAATATCACAAGGAAACATACCTACTTTATGTATAGTCACACTGTTAAAGAAAAACATGTTTTTTTGCCCATTTATTTGTGTTTATGAATTTCATTATTGAAACTTGATCATTCCTACAAAACTTTTGATGTCAAAAATTTTGAAAAAGGGTCTTTTATTAATAGTTTTAAGACTATGAAGAAATACGATGACTGGCTGTGGTTTAATGATGCTTCAAAAACCTGGTAATAAACCGGCAGATCTTTTTACATTTTTACATTCCTAGTTTTATATATATATATAAATTCTAAAACAATTTATTGTTTCAAATTACTAAAACTTCAGTAAAATTCATATGATTTCAGTTGTACGAAAATGTAAGATTTTTAAAAGGAGGTGTGTCCCCTAAAACCACCTGTCATTGGGCGATGAGCAAATCATACTAAAATGTACAAATAAGATCGTACAAATTCACCACTTAGTCAAAAAGTTTTTGTTAAATTACAATTTTGATGTACTTATCAAATCATATATATATATGCTGTGTGAATACAGATTGAACATAATAGGCGAATGTGAATACAATTTTACCCAGTGGCTTAAATAGCTATTTTTAATATTAAATTACAATAAATTACTCAAGAAATACAATATTTAGTCAACATTTGAACAAACCCAACATTTTTTCTTTCAATTAAATTTAAAGGACACTTTTTTTTAACTCAATGGTTGGGGTTGAACACAAAGAATACAATAAAATGGTAATGCACAAAGTACAGAAACAATTAAATATAAAGGCCTGTCAATTTGTTTACAGTTTGCAGTTACACCACAAATCACTTGTTCAGAATAGTAATGCCTGGTAAACTATATTCCTATACATCCTGCGATACGACTATTGCAGGTGTGCACTTTGTGATGCAAAAAAAAAATGATATATTGTAAAGGCCCTACTGCAAACATCACAAACATGTCAAACTCTAAAAAACAGCAATCACTAAAACCCACACACCGTAGAAATGCTGGGTTCCACACAATGGATTTGTGTTGGGACAACATGCAGGAGGTGATTACATTATATTAAAAACACAGCAATAGTGTCAGATGCAGCACATTGATTTTATGGCACCAGGTTTTGCTTTCTGACACCTTTACGGTACTCACGTACATCAAAAATAAATACAGGCCACAACTGAACATGGAGGATAGTCTTCATGTGGCGTTCTCCAAAATTAAACGATGAATAGACTTGGGCCTCTTGGTATGCGAGCGCCGTTGTGTGCAAGATTTATATATTTATAACCACCTCAGAGAAAACTGGGGGTCGCAAGTCACTGGCATTGTTATCTTGGGGGTCGTGGGTTGAAAAGTTTGGAAAGCTTTGCCTTACAGAAATCTACAAATGTTACTGTAAAATGTGTAGCATGTGCTTGGACACACAGCAGGTCAGAGGTGACGTGAGGTGACTGGTGACTCCCGCAGGTGAATGTGTTTGCTGTGTGGTGGGCCTGAAGCGGCGTACAGCACACACTCTCTCTCTCTCTCTCTCACTCTCTATCTCGGGTTGTTTTGGCAGAGGGCTGTAATTGGCCACACAGTGCCGAGTTCTGTCTTTGTTTCCCCTGCAGTGGCTTGCGGTGGAACTGCACCGGCAGCAGGGCCTCATAAATCTCCAGGCCTCCGGTGGCACATCCAGCCTTCAGCTCCGGTTCTGCTCAATGACTTCACCCCCACCAAAAATCCCCACCCAGGGACGCGCTCCAGAACTTTATACTGCTCTTTCCTTAATGTTCACTCCTTTCATGTATTTTGCAAGGCACATTCATTTTGAAGTTTGGGAGGGAGGGGGAAAGACAAGTGTGTGTGTGTGTGTGTGTGTGTGTGTGTGTGTGTGTGTGTGTGTAATCCAGGTGATTTTGCGCACATCTTTTTTTACGAGATATGAATATGATACTGAGTACAGCGTATAGTACTTTTGTATTTGACACTCATTTCCGGACACAGATATATATTTTTAAGCATTTATTAACTTAATTAAACTTTTTTCACTTTGTAAAGGGAAAACTTACAATTTTGTCGTGATTTACTCACCTTTACTTGTTTCAAACCATTATGAGCATCTAGTTAATTAATGTATAGAGGAATGAAAGCATGGAATGAATTGCTGTCAGACCTTACATGCCTTGTAACAAGAAAAATGAGGTTTAAAAATAGTTAAAGAAATATTTAATGGCACAATATAAAGTGGATTGTTGATCTGGATGTTATGTTTGAATTTTGGGTTTTTATGTTTTGTATTGGTCTTTGTTGTTATAGATTAATGCAATTTTAGGAAGAAGAATAGCTACTACAGTACCTTGTCAGTGGCTAATGGAGATCCTGATAAATAAATAAATTAATTAATTAACGTGTATTCTTCTGTTGAACGCAAAAGAAGATATTTAGAAAAATGTTGAAAACCTGTAACCATTGACCTGCATAATAGGAAAAACAAATAATATGAAAGTCAATGGTTACAGGTTTCCAACCTTTTTCAAAATATCTTTTTTTGTGTTCAACAGAATAATGAAAAACATAATGGTTTGAAACTTTGTGAGGGTGGGTAAATAGTGAGTAAATGTACATTTTAGTGTAATTCATCTCTTATTTGTATATAAAGGTTGTGTTTTTGAAGTACATCTGAGTGCAATTGCAAAGGCCCAACAAATATACAAGAATAGAGAACTGAAGAGGACTATAACAGCCTTATTAAATGTATTCATATTTTACAAATATAATTTAAGACGTATACTGTGCATGCAGCAGAAAGTATATTTGTTTTTAGGTAAAGAAAGAAAATACCTAATGCACACATATTAGCTAATGTTGTTTTAATTAGGATAATACAATTAGGATCAGGATAAAAAAAAAGTTCTCATAATTGCACATTTTGTTTTGTCATTTATTTTTCCTTTTTTTATATACTGTAAGATGACACTTAACAGATCAGTTTATTTACATCAATATTATACTAGAAATGCCATAACCATCTGGGTCATACTTAGCATTGTACTGTTTGCATTTAAATACGAATTCCATATATATTAAATATTATTTAAATGAAAATAAATTCATGATTAGGCATGGGCCGAGATTCTGACGAAATGATAACCTCAGGTAAAAATATCACAGTTTGATATCACGGTATTGTAATTACTGCTCTAAAATATATTCTTATTAAATGTCTGAATAAAAAACAAACGTTTCCCCCTTTAAACATGGTATATATTTTCAACGTTTAAAATATTTTGAAACAAATGTCAGGCTAAATCATTTAAATAAGCATTTAAAAACACAGATTTTTTTTCTTTTCAACTTGAAAAGGCATCTTTAGATATCTCTCTTTTCTGGATCTAAAGTGAGCCACTGCACTGTTCAGCTCTACAGCATGCTGGATGTTGGTTTATAAGAGATTTGTTTTTCAGATGTTTCCTGAATCATGGTAGCTTGTGATGTGGAGGGTCCTTTTCTATGGTTGCCCTAAAATACAAAAAAAAAAACAAAAAAAAAACAGTTTATTTATTTATTTATTTTACTGTTGTCGAAAAATAAAAAGTATACCTCAGGAACGGTATTATAGAATTTTTTTAATGGTTTTAAAATCTTGACTTTTCAAAACCGTAGTAAACCTGGTTATCATCCATGCCTATTCATTACACATTATAACAGCTAATGTAAAAAGTGAGAATGATTTGTCATTTAAAAAAAAACAACTATTTTGGTAATGTTTTCATTAAAACATTTTTCACAATATCATTACTTTTTAAAACAAATTTAAATTCTTAAATATGCAAACGTGTTTTGGTAATGAATATTAGAATTAACATTATGGTACAAGTACTGTAGAAACGTTTTAAAATGTCAAATCAGTTAACTTTTTTTGAGGGAAATAAATTGGTGAATTTAATGTGTTTTGTAATAATGTTTGTGAGAAATGATTCAAAGTAACTTTGAAACAACGTTCTATCAACGTTACTAAAAGATAGTTTGTGGTCAACGTATTCCTAAAAATCTATCTTGAATGAGTGAATGAGTTTACTTAGCTTGTGATGTGGAGGGTCCTTTTTGTACTGTTGCTTTCATTAAAACACATAAAACACGTTATTTCACAATATCTTTACTTTTTAAAAACATGGTTAAAAAT
Organism: Danio rerio; assembly: GCF_052040795.2. NCBI lineage: Eukaryota > Metazoa > Chordata > Actinopteri > Cypriniformes > Danionidae > Danio > Danio rerio. The sequence continues at coordinate 14,126,746 of NC_141023.1, forward strand.
TATTATTTATGCAAAATATTTTGCTAATGAATATTAGAATACATTAAGGTACAAGTATTTTAGCAACGTTTTAAAACGTCGAATCTCAATTAAAACATTTGTTTGGGTAAAATGGTGCTTATAATGTGTATTGTAATGATGTGTGTGAGAAATGATTGAAAGTAACTGAAAGAACGTTCTATCAACGTCACTAAAAGAATGTTTGTTCTTAACGTATTCCTAAAATCCTTTCGAATGTTTGTCTGAAGTTCTGAAGACAACCCCTGCTACTGTAGCTGTAGTTTTACAGGACTTGAACTTACTCGTTATTTTACTTTACTTTTCACTATGCTGAGCTATGAAAATCTTACCTTCCAGACTTCACGCAGCTTCCACACATGCTTTAACACTCAAATCTCACCGAGACTCGTGTCGGTCAGGCTGATAAGACGCTTGTTTAGTCAATCGGAGAGAGAGAGAGAGAGAGAGAAGAAGAGAGAGAGGGAGACGACCCGTGGTAGAGGGAGGGAGAGAAAGTTTTTCTCTTCGCAAAACTTTGTGCAAGCTTTCACTTTCAGCCGCTTTAGGCGGAGTTACAGCAGCGTGCAGTGAGCGAGCGCGGGACGGCAATGCCACTTCCATCCCGCTTCAGTAACGCATCTCACATATAAGCATGTACTCTCCATACTGCCTCACACAGGTAACGCATTCCTTCTTCTTCTGCTTGATTGATTTGCAGTGCTGTTTGTCTGTCTGTCGGTCTCTCAGCGGTTCCCCGCGGCTTCGGGGCTGCTGGAGTTGTAGGCTACTAGAGCGCGCGTTTGGTGGCACGTCTCCAGCTGACCTTCTTTACGCGTTTTCAGCGCGCGTGGTTTGGGCAGAAAATGGCGCTTCGTTTGGAATCTGTTTAATATAAGAGGAGGAGGAGGAGTGCATGTGTAACTAGACTTTTTAACTGCGAGTTAAGCGCCTGTTTCGCTCGGTCCCGCGCTGCACTTGGAGAGATTGGAAGACGCGCGCGGGTTTTGGAAAGTCCTGCGTTTGGCGTTGTTGCTGAAAGAGTTGAACTTGATTTTTTTTTTCTTTTGGAGAAATGTCAAAGGTCGCCAGCTTTGCACCAAAAACTTACGTTTGCCAGCCTAAGTGAATGCTTGTGTCGACTAGTATGCGGCTTTGCTTTTAAACGTGTATTTATATGACATTGGGAAAATATTGCTGGAGACGTTTTTTAAAGTTGTACTTGCACTCAAATGCACCCGGTGTAAAATAACAATTCCTGATTTACCTTTAAAATCTTCAGAATTATTTCCAACTACAGTTAATTCGTGCTAAGACCAGTAAATTGTTAGTTTATGCAGTTTTTAGACTTAAACTGAACATTTTGCAATGTAATAATGCATTTCTGTGTTAATCTTTATTTTTATTTAATGTGTAAAGATCATTTTGCCATATTATGAGCTGCAGGCAGCTTTAACAAGGTCATTTTTATGCACTTAAAAAAAGTTCAATGCACATTTTTACACAGTTTGAAAAATGTGTTTGCAATGAAATAACATTAATATTCGAGGTTTTGTGTTCATATAGCTTACCCTTAAGCCATGTACAGTGTGCAGCATATATACACCCCTCACAAACCTTTAAAATGCATATTTTTAATAGGAAGCTATACAATATTTGCACATATACATTAGATTAGTCAGTACTGAAGCCAAATGTGGAGCTTATCTAACAAAATAACTTACAATAACGGTCTAAAAACTATTACACCCAAATTTATGTTATATAAAAATATAAATACAAATTTAAAAACTGAGGAAAAATCAAGAGAAGCAAAATAAATTTAATAAAATTCAATTTTGGTGACTTAAATATTATCTTAACAAATATACCTGCTTAATAAATCTGTTTTGTTTAAATGCACCCAAATACTCCTATATTCACTGAGAAATGGGTACAAATATTAATATTCAAAATGGGGTGTACTCAATTATGCTGAGCCCTATATATAATAATTAAAAAATTCTATTTTTTACAGTAAAACTTTTTTCCTGATAAACACGACAGCTTTTAAACCAGGTGTTTGCAGATTTATCATTTCAATCACGTTTGAAGCAAACAGACATTCTCATTCATTATGTCTGTGTCTAAACTCACAATCGTACATCACAGAGCAGAGCTGACAGCTATTTTCCCTCATTTTTTTCTACCGATTCTTTGTCTTCAGAATTATGGCTGCCTTATAACACACAACGTTTTCCCTGCTCAAGTCTCTCTGTCATATGGTGCGGTTGTTTATATTTCTGCCATGGCGGACAGTTTGGCTTGCTCTGCGTGTGTCATGTGTAATTCATTCCCGAGTTTTACAGTGGTTCTATTAAAACAATTTTACTTCCATGCCCCCACCACATGCTTGCAGATCCAGGCAGCGTTTGTTTTTCTTTGGGGCATGCAAGCGCCGGCCTGTTTCCCATTTAAAATACAATAGTTACTGTGCGCAGCCGTGTTCCCTAATTGATTAAAGTGGTGCAATTTGAACAAGGATTTATTCTGTGATTTAATAGACATGTTGAGTTTGAAAAAAATGCTTCTTCATAAAGTGGCGTTTTTATGAAGAATTCTTTGTAGCGTTTATGTACAGTACAGGCAGTCTATGTCCGACATGACGTTCGCAGATTACTGTAAGTGTAGTGTAGGTGGCTTTTTACTAAGCAGACTGCAACAGATTTATCTCTTGGGTCTGAAATCTCCATATTTTCCTGTTTAGATTGCACTGAATCATACCTGCGTCGGCTCCAGAGAAAACAACGGCAGTGGGTCAGTCGCAACTAGAAAAGCAAATGTGCCAAATGATTTATTTATTGGATGACTTTAGTCTATCTATCTATCTATCTATCTATCTATCTATCTATCTATCTATCTATCTATCTATCTATCTATCTATCTATCTATCTATCCATCTATCCATCTATCCATCTATCCATCTATCTATCTATCTATCTATCTATCTATCTGTACATAGAATATGCAGTAATATTAGCTTTGCATTTGCATCAGTGTTTTAGCCAATTTAAGCAGCTTTTCGGATATGAGGGAAGAGAGACCGAGAGAAAGCAGGTCTTCACCGTTGCACTCGAGGTTCGTTTCTCATGAATAGATTTACATTTCAGCTTGTTTGAAGGTTGTTCATGATTAAAGCAGGTCTGGAGGCTCATTGAGGGCTTTAAATGTAAATAAAAAAGGAACTGAAGCTTGCTGGTGAATGTGAGGATATTTTCCAGAAATGCACTCGTATAGTGAGTTGTAGATCAGTATAGATGTCGGTCTGCACAATATATCGTTCCAGCATCAATATCGCAATATAGAGCCCGCTGTAGTCGGATTGCAGGTATCTGCAATGTAGTTGACCAGACATCACAGTTAACAACATGTAGTGGAGTAATTTCATATTTTAATCGTTCAGTCAAAGTTTATTATTTGTATGTGTTTTTAAAGCCTGACTGTAAGAATTTGAAGCAAATATGGGCACAATAAATGAAACGTTTGTAGTTTAAAGATGAATTGTAGATTATATAATCATTTACTCAATTAAAACAATAGTGTTATTATTATAATTATATGGCAATTATATAATTTCTGCTTCTAATTACTGTTTGACTCACCAGAAAATCCTAAATCATTGTTTTTTTCTGCATATTTTATCTGTTGTATTTCACTTGTCATTTATTAAATTATAGTTTATTCCTTTACACAATCATCCCAATCGATTTAAAATTATGAATTCTTTACAAGCTTTTCAAGTTATTAGCTATTCAATATATATCGCAGTGAATACAAAATATTGCAATGTCAGTTTTTTCTATCATGCAGCCTTAATGGAAATTGTTCAAAATCTTTATATGATTGAATTGATGCGAATTAGGGATGGTTGATGCCATAATTTTGGATTCGATACTATACCTGAATGTAATATCTATTGTAAACAAAACATTTTTGGTGCCTTCAAATTTTCAGTTGAATCAAATGAAATTTTCTAGTCATCTCAACTTGCGTCAATCAAACTGACTAAAATATTAGGTTAAAGTTTGTATAACCTAATATATTGAGTTGAAACCTGATTAACTTATTTAAATATGTATCAATAATATAAATATTTGCTGTCCTGACTTTTCGTCATACTTCTTCATACTTCCGTCAAAAAAATTCCTGGTTTCCTTAATTTTTTAACCTGAATCAAATTAACCTTATGAGTCATTTGAGCTTGTGTGTGTGTATATGTATGTATATATATATATATATACCGTCAGGACTAATTGATCATATATTTTTTTTAAGTGTATGATTGAATTGATGCTAATTTAGGATGGCTTAATGTCATAATTTTGGATTCAGTACCATACCAGATTGTAATATCTACACTGTAAGCAAAAATATCGATGCCTTCAAATTTTAAATTGAATCAATATAACTTTTCTAGTCATCTCAACTTGCGCCAATTAAACTGAATAAAAATATTAAGTTAAACTTTATATAACTTAACACGTTTAATTAAAACCTGATTAACATATTAAAATAAGATAAAGCAACATAAAACAGTTTGTTTTCCTGACTTTTCGTCATTTATTTACAGTTTACATTGTAAAAAAAAAATTCTGGTTACCTTAAATTTTTAAGCTGAATCAGAATAACCATTGATCTAATTCATTTAACCTATATTATGTTAAACTGACTTAAAATAGCTTGTGTACCATGTAAATTTAAGTTAGAACATGATTAACTTAGTTTAATAAGTTACAATGAATTAAAAATATATGCTGTGATAACTAATTGTTTCTATATTTTTTATAGTGTAGTTATCGATATTGAATCGATGCCAAATGATTATTCACCAGCCTCATAAGCAAAGTGAATTAAACACTTCATTATAATTATATATATATATATATATATATATATATATATATATATATATATATATATATATATATATATATATATATATATAAATACCTTTGTATCAAACTTTAACAATGCATTTTTATGATATATATAAACATATGCTGGACAAAAATGTTAATTTGTTTAAAAGGGATTTATCTGTGGCAAAATGCTTTCCATATTAATGCATATTTATATTTTACTGCGTAAAAGTTTCCAGAAAGCAGTTGTGTGTGCTGTTACACTTTTATTCAAATGACTATAATGCCACTGAATGAGTTTCCTCTTATTCACCAAAGAAATGTTACTGACCATTGAAGGTCGTTTTGAATTAAATTGATTTGCTTTGTGCCCAGAAATGAGGGCCGACATCAAAAATTATATCTAATTATGTACTTGTGTTTTGTATAATTAAAGAGAGAGAGAGAGAGAGAGAGTGTGTGTGTGTGTGTTAGAGAGAGAGAGATTATCACATACAGCTGCAGGGTCACACCTGCCTTTTTTTAAGCCCAGCTCACACTCCGTCATTAACATGCGTGTTGATATTTTAATATCTGTATTCGGAAACATTCAACCTCGGGCAAGAGTATATGTCTGAAATGTTTTAGATACAGTGTAAATACATGAAATTAAATTAAGTTTGTAGTTATTTAATGTATTTAGGGTATTTCAGTTAATTCTTTTACTATTTTTGTTAAATTTCAAAGCAGTTTTTGGAAATGACAATAATAATTATACCAATAATTAAACGTTTTTAGTGCACACCAAGTCAGCCTAATTTAAAATATTCTGCATTTCAGCATAAAATATGTAAATCATGTAGTCAATAACTAATAAAAACCATTTAAAGTCTTTATTTTAAATGTGTATAGATTTTGGAACTTGGTTTTTCTGTGCTAAGCACTTAATAATGCTCACAAAATGCACAGAATATGCCTGTGTATCAGATATAATACTTCACATGCACTTTGAATCAATCAACCAACCAATCACATAAAATCTAATGATCAATACATTTAAACAATAAAAAAAAATCCTTTTTTGGGTCAAACAACAAAAAATAAGTTTTCAACCAAAAACCAATAATAAATCACAAAATGGACAGAATATGCTTGTAAATCAGATATAATACTTGTGCACTTTATAATCAAATCAACCAACCAATCACAAAAAAAATAAAAAAATCTAATGATCAATATGTTTAAATAAAAATTATATTAATTAAAACCCTTTTATGGGTCAAACAAAAAAATTTTTTTTCAACCAAAAACCAATAATAAAACTCACAAAATAGACAGAGTATGCCTGTAAATCAGAAATAATACTTGTCCACTTTATAATCAAATCAATCAACCAACCAATCACAAAAAAAATCTGATGATCAATACGTTTAAATAAAAAAATAAAAAAATAAATAGGAATCATTTTATGGGTCAAACTACAAAAAAAAAAGTTTTCAACCAAAAACTAATAATAAACCTCACAAAATGGACAGAATATTCCTGTAAATCAGATATAATACAACAACAACAACAGCATGTTTATTTATATTTCGCTTTTCACAATGTCGATTGTCAAAGCAGCTTAACATGGTTCTAGTAAAGTCCAGATTTCAGAGTTGTAGTTTAGTTTAGTTCAGTTCAGTGTGGTTTAAGTTTCATTACTGAAAGTTCAAACACTGAAGAGCAAATCCACCGAAGCGCAGCTCCTCATGTCCCAATCCAAGCATGCCGGTGGTGACAGTGGCGAGGAAAAAACAAAACAAAAACACTTCACCAATTGACAAAGTGATGGGGAAAAAAATCCTCAAGAGGAACTAGGCTCTGTTGGGCATATACATAATACTTCACTTGCACTTTATAATTGAATCAATCAACTAACCAAACACACACACACACACACACAAATCTACTGATCAATACGTAAAAAAAAAAAAATAAATTCTTTGTTTAAAAAAATGAAAATTAATTAAACCAAAAAAATTCCCGTGTTTAGGCATTCCTAAATAACCTAAAGTTAAAAATAAACTTAAATTCATTAAATTAATAAATTATCATTATTTGAAAAAATAACTAAATCCATAGAAAATGATATTTGCTTAATATTATAATTATTTTTGCCATTAAAATTTTTTAATTTTGACCCACACTCTAAAACCCAAAAAGTTAAGGTAACTCAAACCGTTTGAGGTAACCGATTGCAACAAACCATTTAAGTTCCTAATGAGCTCTGTGAACTTAATCAATTTGAGTAAACGAAGCATTTTGAGCACAGTAAAACCCAATAAATCAATCAATAATAACTCAAACCAACGGAGTACTGTAAAACCCAGTTAAGGCAACTCAAACCCTTTGAGGAAACCGATTGCTACAAACCATTTGAGTAAAAACAAAAAACTCAACTATATAAGTACTGTAAACTCACTCTATTTAAGTTAAAGTTGACTGTTGGGTTTTACAGTGTATAAAACGTATTTTTGGCTATTGCCAATCAATGCAATGTAAGGTTTTTTTTATTTTATTTTTTTTTTAGTTTTTGTCTAGGCTCATATATGCCTATATATGCTTAAGTTTATAAATATATATTTTATTACACTATTATTATTACACTTTATTAACATTTTTGTGGTTGTCAAATCGTGATAAAAATGTAATCATTCCCAAATTTAGCCATTCCTAAATAACCAGAATAACTTGATTAACTTAACTTAATCAAATTAATATATGAATATTTTTCCTCACTAGGATTTGAGAAAAAAAGAAACACCAGAACACCAGCTTGACTAGCAGGTGAAACTTGCGTGAATCCTAAAGGAATTGATTCGCAGCCAGTTTTCGAAGCGTTGCACATCGTACGGTGACTGGATCTGAATGTCGCGGAGCTGATGAGAAACCTCGCGCATCTCGCTTCACAAAACTTTAATCAGTAGCGAAGGACATCTGTGCATATTCAGCCAAATAAAAAAAAATAAAAATCTGGTCTGAGATGGATGAGGCCGTCCAGCCATGACAAGCTTAACTTTCTCAAACCTGACTTAGTCACTCTAGACTCGCTCTAGATTGGCTGGGTTTAGCTCGCTCCCCGGGCCTGGAAAATGAGTTGGAACAGCTGCTCTCGGGATTAAAATCTGATGGAGCCGCAGTCTGAATCAACACGCTACTTTTGATATTTCAGACTTTAAGACTTTCATCATCATCTTTCACTTTTCCGATTCACTCGCATGCAACTGTGTCTTTAAGCTGGAATTCTTTCTTCGCTTGTCCTTCTTTTTTCTCCCCTAATTCTAAAGCTTAAGTGGTTTTAGCACAGGATTAGGGAGTTTTGCAGGACCGTGGTTTGTGGCTGCTTGTCCGGTACATTCTGCTTCTTTCTTCACTTTTTTTGTGGAAGTCACTAAAGACGCTGTTTGAATAGAGAGAAGCACACTTATATGACAAGATGTCCCAAAAGTTATTATATTCGTAGAAAGCATATTCAATACAGGTAAAGTGTCTGCTTGAACATTTCAGATGACTTCTGTGATGATAATAAAATGCATGACTGATACAATTACGTTAAAATGATGCCCTCACTTGTACTTATGAAATATATAAAAGAATTAGTTATCATACTAAGTTTTTATGCTGTTTTTAATGTTGAAAAACTTCTTGTTGTATAAAAGTCAACGTACAGTATAAAGAATTAAAATAATTAATTTGTCTGCACTCGGATTGTTTAAAAGGGTCTAATATTTTATTGATCTTGATCCTTCATGCTTTAAATGTAACCCTGGTGCAAAAAACAGTAGTTTGTTAGAAATCGAGATTTAAATAGCATCAGAAATTAAAATAAATAATATTTTCATTGAAGTATTTTTTTAGATGTGACAATATTTTAATGAGATTCAACTATTTGAATAACTGAAATCTGAGGATTACAAAAAAATAAAAAAGATTGAGAAAATGGACTTTAAAATTGTTCAAATTAAGTGCTTAGCAGTCCATATATGTAATTAAAATTAAGTTTTTAAAACATTTTAGAAAAATATTTTCTTATTAATTTTTTTAATGTACAGTGCATCCAGTAAGTATTCATAGTGCTTCACTTTTTCCACATTTTTTTTATGTTCCAGCCTTATTCCAAAATGAATTAAATTCCTTTATTTCCTCAAAATTCTACACAGAATTCCCCATATGACAATGTGAAAAAAGATTTTTTGAAATTTTTACAAATTTATTCAAAATAAAAATGCTGAAAAATCATATGTACAGAAGTATTTACAGCCTTTGCTCAATATTTTGTTGATGCACCTTTGGCAGCAATAACAGCCTCAAGATAGTTATGCATAAAAATACTCAACACATGCAAATACAGACATACCCTGCAAACAGCACAGACCAAAATAAAAATGTGTCGGGGGACCCCAAAAAGTTGATCGATTGTTTTTTAGATTTTATGAAAATGCAAACAGTAAACATCAATTCATCAGTCATTGACTAAACATGCACATGAAAATACTCACAACCCATGCAAATACAGAAATGCCCTGCAAATAGCACAGACCACAATGAAAATGTGTCAGGGGACTCCAAAACATTTATAGATTGTTTATTACATTTTATGGAGATGCAAATAATAAACATAAATTCATCAGTCATTGACTAAACACATGCATGAATGTCTTCACAACACATGCAAATAGAGAAATGCACAGCAAGTAGCACAGATAACAATGAAAATGTGTCAGGGGGACCCCAAAAGTCTAATAAATTGCTTCTTAGATTCCAAATAGAGACATTAAGACCCAATCCCAATTCTACTCCTTAGCCCTTCCCCTTACCCCTACCCCTCGTTTCGCCAAGGGGTAGGCGTGTTTAATTAAAACCCTTTTATGGGTCAAACAACAACAAAAAAAGTTTTCAACCAAAAACCAATAATAAAACTCACAAAATAGACAGAATATGCCTGTAAATCAGAAATAATACTTGTGCACTTTATAATCAAATCAATCAACCAACCAATCACAAAAAAATCTGATGATCAATACGTTTAAATAAAAAAATAATTAGGAATCATTTTATGGGTCAAAATACAAAAAAAAAAAAAAAGTTTTCAACCAAAAACTAATAATAAACCTCACAAAATTGACAGAATATTCCTGTAAATCAGATATAATACAACAACAACAACAGCATGTTTATTTATATATCGCTTTTCACAATGTCGATTGTCAAAGCAGCTTAACATGGTTCTAGTAAAGTCCAGATTTCAGAGTTGTAGTTTAGTTTAGTTCAGTTCAGTGTGGTTTAAGTTTCATTACTGAAAGTTCAAACACTGAAGAGCAAATCCAACGAAGCGCAGCTCCACATGTCCCAATCCAAGCACGCCGGTGGTGACAGTGGCGAGGAAAAAACAAAACAAAACAAAACACTTCACCAATTGTTCACAAAGTGATGGGGAAAAAATCCTCAAGAGGAACTAGGCTCTGTTGGGCATATACATAATACTTCACTTGCACTTTATAATTGAATCAATCAACTAACCAAACACACACACACACACACACACACACACACACACACACAATTTGACTTCGCCAAGGGGTAGGGGTGTCCCAATTCTCTTTAGTTGAATGCGTAGGGCTAAGGGGAAGGGGTAAGTAGCCCCTCGAAAGAAGATTTTTCAGGATCACACTCAAAACCAAAGGGTAACACAACATAATATATGGCTTCAGTGATTTCCTGAAAATAAATACCAAAAAATAACACAACTGAAATCACTACAGCAGTCGCGATCGTCTGATCTCATATGAAGTAAGAAATCGCGAGGACATATGATGACGTGTGCAGGTGCTGTAGTGTTGTCCCAATTCTTAGGGGTATATTTTAAAGCCCTTCCTCTTAACCCTCGGATGTAAGGACTAAGGGGTAGGGGTACAAAAGTAGAATTGGGATTGGGCCTAAGTCATCAGGTGAAATTTGTTTCACATAAAAATATATATCGCAATGTTAGATTTTTCCAATATTGTGCAGTCCTATATAAAACTATAGAAATATTATTTGATGTATTATTATAGATAGACAGAATCATTTTTCCTCGTCTGTCCTGCTTGTTAGCGGTGGAATGATCAAAGATGTTGAAATCGTCAGCCGGAGTGTACAGTACAACCAGTTGATCTTGTGTTTCACTTCAGAGGGCCGTGACGGTATTGTGCAGTCCTGTGCCGCTGAAACCAGAGTCCCCCGGTTTGCCGGTGTCCAGTGGCGTCGAGTCGAACACAGAGACGGAGAGAGCCAAGCTTACAATGCCAGACGGGCACAGGGACACTCTGTTCCTTTTACTTATTCATTCTCACGGGGCGTCAGCCGTGTCCCGTAGCCGACTGTCAAAGCTGCCGTTCACCCGCCGCACGGTCAACAATAATAAAAGACCACAAACAAAGACATTCCATAGCGCTGTTCAGAGACTGCGGGATCATATCGCAGTTATTTCCCCGAGGTGCACCTACAGTCTTTCTGCTCTCAAACATTCGCCTGCTCTAATCGTTTGCTAAGTTTCTATATTATAATATTTGTAAATTAAGTCGTTTTTTCATGTTGTTCCAAACCTGAATGACTTAACATCTACTGGGAAGAAGTTGAGCTGATTGTTTTTGCTCTTTCAGAACGAGGAAAACATTGGAAACTGGCAAAAGTAATACAAATAATATTAATAAAGTCTAAGTATAACATTGATTTGTATAAAAACCATGTAATGGATGAAGAAAACTGGCTGGGAACAGATTCTTATGAAAATCTGCTGTGCAAATCTAAATATTCAGATCAGATTTAGTAGCTATGATGAAAGTCAAATAAAGGCATCTACGTTTATATTTCATTTGGTTTGGAATAAAAAGCTGTGTAACTTCGGAAGACTCCAAATATAGCACACAGGTCATTTAGATTGATTTTAAGATGCTGATTTTAAGGTTAGTCTTGTTTAAATCTTCTCTTTTCTGTCTAAAAACGTGAGTGATAGAGTCCATTAAACTTCTGATATGTATACTTGATGTATTTTACTTTATGTACAGGGTGTCCGCGGGGTCCTAAAAAGTCTTACATTTTAAAAACTAAATTTTAGGCCTTAAAGTCTTCAGTTCACTGAAATATTATGTTGTGTGTCTTAAATCATTTTAACAGATCTTAATATTCCCCTAAAACTACCCAATCGGGTAGACACTCATCCAATCACCAACAATCCAGATTAATAAAATCAGGGAAAGGAAACTAAAAACAATTGCACAGTTCCTCGTGATAATAACAGAGCAATTTATCCCTTTACATTATCTTCCATTCATACAAAAACTATTTGCAGAAAGGAGGAGTAGACGTAATATTTATAAATATGCATGAAACTTAAGGTTTTATAACAGATACGCTTTAGGTTGAATGGAAGTTATATTCAATCAATTTGGACCAAAAGCCAACAAATATATATTTTTGATATTTTTGAAACAGAAAAAAAAGAAAGTAATATTATGATGAAAAATAGTGCCATACAATTTTCGTAATTTGACATATTAAAGTATGTCACTAAAAATAATTACATCTGCTTTTTTTAGTAGCAAACCGGGCCATTGGAAATAATCATTAGTGTTTAGTCCTGTAAATTTCATTCATTCATTTTAGTCTAAAGTTTAATTGGTCTTAAAAGCGTCTTTAAAAGTCTTAAATTTGGACTTGATGAAACCTGCAGAAACCCTGTATATTTTCTACATTACATATTGTCGCCTTAGAATAATAAGATTCTATCTACATTTGTCAAAATTGAGTTATTGACATTCTTATTAAATGACAACGTATTTACATTATGAGATTTTTTTTTTATAAGTTGTTTACATTTTAAGACTTTTTTCAATAAAAATCATGTTACACTCATACTGTTTGCTATATGGAATGCAAAAGCTTTGAAGCTCAATATCTCAAAATCATTTAGAAAGCAGATAGAACCTTCTAACTCCAAGGTGACGATATATTTAGATTAACATGTTCCTACTAACAATTTTGAAGTGGCAGTTTGTTTATTTCAGATATTCAAGTAAATTGTCCCACTTCTCAAGGTGCAATTCTCGCCATTAACAATAAGGATTGTAGAATAAGATCATTCTTTATAAGTACCAATAACCAGCCAATTAATAAGTCTAGTGTGTACCACTGCCCTACCTGTATATCTTTGCAAATCTTCATCCTTTTTTTACAATAGCAGTCCTTGGATATGGGTTTTTGTGACTAGTTTCTAAACGTTTACAATTGACCTCATCGGTTTGTTTTTGCACATAAAACACAAGGCTAGCTAAATAAATAAAATAAATAAGAGAGATTCAAATACACAAAGTTTAATAATAATAATAAAAAGTATCACAACTTTATTATTTTGATGGTTGAAACCCTCTTCTAATCTATGACTTAATATACATTTTACTTTGTATATTTTCCACAGTACATAGATTTAGATTGATTCGTTCTCACTAACAATATTAAGGTGGCAGTTTGTTTCAAATATTTAAGTATAATGTCCCACTTAAGGTACAATTCTCGCTATTAAGAATTAGGATTGTAGAATAAGATCATACGTCATAAGTACCAATAAACAGGCAATATACAGTGCTCAGCATATACGAGTACACATCTCTCATTTAAATTAATATTTTCTATAGGAAGCTTTACACTATTAGATTTGTGCATATACATTAGTCAGTACTAAAGCCAAATCTAGAGCTTATCTAACAAAATAACTTGCAATAATGATTCAAAAATTTGTAGCCAAATTAATGTTAGGGAAAAATATTAAATCAAATTTTTAAAAATAACACAACTTTTTACATTTTTTTGCAATATTTTTCTTGAATTTAATTGTATTATCTTTCCATTTCTAAATATGTTTGGTGACTAAAATATTGTTTTAATAAATATATCCATTTAATAATTCTGTTTTGTTCAAATGCACCAATATTTATTCACAGAGAAATTAACAAAAATCTTAATTTTCATAATGGGCTGTACTCGTACATGCTGAGCAGCACTGTATAAGTCCAGTGTGTACCAGTGCCTAACCGGTATATCAAATCTCCTTTTACATTTGACACTCTATCAGTATTTATATTTTATTTGTTTATCAGCTTGTTAAGCACATTTGATATGTGCATAACTTTTTGCTCTTTATATTTAACTTAATATTTGGGTCCTTAAAGGGGTAGTTCATCCAAAAATGAAAATTCTGTCATCATTTTATCTTCACTTCACTGGTTCCAAGCCTGTTTCTTCTGTTGAACACAAAAGAAGATATTTTGAAGAATGCTGGAAACCTGTAACCATTGACCTCCATAGTATTTGTTTTTCCTGCCATGGGTATCAGGTTATTCCCAGTACTGGGAATAGCTGGAGAGCAATCCGCTGTGTTAAAGTTGGTGGTTTATTCCGTTGTGGTGACCCCAGATTAATAAAGGGAAAAAAAAAAGAAAAGAATGAATGCATGTCAGATTTTAGCTTTCTTCAAAATGTCTTCTTTTGTGTTCAACAGAAGAAAGACACTCATAAAGTCACTCATCCGTCTTTCGGATGAGACGTTAAACCGAGGTCCCGACTCTCTGTGGTCGTTAAAAATCCCAGGATGTCCTTCGAAAAGAGTAGGGGTTTAACCCCGGCATCCTGGCCAAATCTGCCCACTGGCCTTTGTCCATCATGGCCTCCTAACCATCCCCATATTCAATTGGCTGCATCACTGTCTCCTCTCCACCAATCAGCTGGTGTGTGGTGTGCGGTCTGGCGCAAAATGGCTGCCGTCGCGTCATCCAGGTGGATGCTGCACACTGGTGGTAGATGAGGAGATTCCCCCCACTGTGTAAAGCGCTTTGAGTGCCCAGAAAAGCGCTATATAAATGTAAGGAATTATTATTATTATTATTATAAAGGTTTGGAACCACTTGAGAGTGAGCAAATCTACCTTATGAGGTGAACTATGCCTTCAAATATTTGAGGTCGTTTGTGTTTACTTTGACTTCATTTTTGAGCACTGTTGATGAATATGGATGGTCATAAATCTAAGGAAAAACGTTTTTGCTGATCAGTTTCCTTCATTCATCAACAGCACTGTGGCTGTTGTTTATTTATGTTACGTTGTCTTAGGATCACGAGTTATATTTAAGTAAGGGTCGTATCAGTTTGTTTTGGTTTGGCCTGGAAGTTTTTATTTTATCACTGTAGTTGTGATATTTAGCTTGAATTTAATTGCATCTTTCAATTTCTAAATATGTTTAATGACTAAAATATTATATAAAAAATCTATCTATTTAATAAATCTTGTTGCTCCCAAATACACCTATATTTACTGGGAAATGGATAAAATTAATTATTTTCATAATGGGGTGTACTCTGTCTATGCTGAGCAATGTAACCTGATACAAAGCATATTTGTCTTGTAGAAGAAAGTCAGATAATTGTAATTCTTTGTTCTAAACATATGCTGCATAAGTTGGCGGTTCTTTCCTTTGTGGCAACCCCTGATTAAGCCGGGGAAAAAAAGGAATGAATGGATGTCCGGTTTTAACTTTTTTCAAAATATCTTCTGTTTTCAACCGAAGAAAGACACTCAAAGGTTTGGAACCACTTCAGAGTGAGCAAATTTTCATTTTGGGGTGAACTATCCCTTTAAATATTTGAGGTCGTTTCTGTTTACTTCATTTTAAGCACTGTTGATGAATATGGATGGTCATAAATCTAAGGAAAAATGTTTTTGCTGATCAGTTGAATTTTATTATTATATATATTTTTTAGCCTGTTAGGTTTTTAGTTTTGTCGTCACCAAATCAACCAATAGAAAACTGA
>NC_141023.1:14615000-14697500 GCF_052040795.2 Danio rerio
AAACCATCTCCGTTCCACCCCTATGGTTTACTTTGGGTTAGCAAGAGTCTGTGTGGTACACTTCTTTGGGGCTTCTCCACACTGCAACTCCCCCAGAGGTGGGAAAGACATTAAAGGTGGACTCATCAGAATTAACACTAACAGGAGTGGGACAATGAAACTGAAATGCCTGGTTTTAGACAGTAATTCATAAGTAATGTTGTAGGGCCTACTTTTGTGGCCAATACAGCATCAATTCATTTTGAAAATGACAGATACTGTTATGGTCTGACTGGGGATCAAACCTGTGTCTACTGTGTGGTAAGCAGTAGTTCTTACTACATGAGCTAAGTCAGCAACTGGTAGCGCAAGAGCAAAGGAGGAACAAAGTTAGTCCACAACGTATGAATTCCAAAAAAATAATACAGTCTTTACTGAAGAGAATGACAAAAAAAGAAAGACAATATCTCTCTACAGCCAGGGTTGAAAAAGTACAACAAAAATAGGAAAGCTGTGCTTCCCAAAATACATACAAAATAAAATAGACACGAGGGTCTCAGTACAATTAAATAAGAAAATAGCAGCAAAAAATCTTGAAAATAACTTAACTGGTCACTGGACGAGGCAGCTAAGAGGTAGGGTTCAGGACTGAACAGAGCAGGATATAAAGCAGTCTTATATAGAGCAAAGAACAGGTGGTGGTGATTAGGCTGATTACAGGGGAGTTTAAAGGAACAAGAGTCACTACCGTCATCTAATGTTGAGGAGTATAGGGCAATATTGCTGCGCCCCCTGGTGGGTTGGAGGACGCGATAAAGGGATATTAAGCTATTCTTCTTGCAGAATAGTGGCTATGTCACTACATGATGCTGGTGGAGGAAAACATTTCCTCACTTGCTCCTTCAAAACACCACAACTGACTCAATAATATTTGGATCTGGTGACTGTGCAAGCCATGGGAGATGTTTAACTTCACTTTCATGTTCATCAAACCACGGTCGTCAGTATCCATATTTTTGGGGACTGTCGTAAGATTTAAGAATTTTGAAAAATGTTAAAAAAAGAAATAAATAAGATATTAGATCTAGAAATACCCCTGGATCCAGTTGTGTGCTTACTGGGAGCACTGTCCAAAGAAATGTTTAATGAAGAAACAAGATTTGTACAAAGGATATTATTACTGGTTGCAAAAAAAAAAAAAACTGATAACAGTACATGGAAGGTTTTCTAAAGGTGGCTCAGTAGATTCAGAGACTTAAAGTGGTCTATGTAATGAACAATATGACAGCATGTCTACAAATGAAGACTGATATTTTTCTGAAGAGGTGGAAAAGTATTACAACATATTTGGATATGTATATTTAGAGGTTACTCAACTTATCCCAAATGTAATTTGGTAACTACAATGTAACACAATGTATATTGATGCACAAATGTATCCCCTTAAAGTAATGATGATGGCGGTACCTTTTATTTATTTATTTTGTATTACTTTTCTTATTACATTTTTTACAATATCATTATTTTTGTATGTACCTCATCTGTAAGGGGTTAAATTGTTGGGGAAGGGGTTGTTCTGGAAGAAAAAAAGAAAAGAAAAGAAAAATAGAACAGTAAAAGTACCAATACAGCATAAAAAGCATACTCAAGTAAATGTACTCATTTTTAAACTCCTTTATATATTTTTAAACTACTTTATATTTATATTGATGCACAAAAAACTACTCAGTTACACTGATCTGTGTTCTTGTAAGTTGTAAGTATATTTGTACAATAAACTGTTGTGTTTCTCTGTCAGGGCCAGACTGTGTTCCCGCTCTACAATGCCGGTGTGTGTGTGGCAAGTAACTGCAGAGCGTGTCCATGTTCATACCGAACCCTCCTCTCTCTCAGAACCTTCATCAGCAGCAACTCTCTGGGCTCCGCCGGCTTCTGGCTCCTGGGGCCCGGGGCCACACTTTCAGGCACTTACGGCCCCACAAACACACGCCTGCGCTGCCATCTGGGTAAGTCACTGTAACAAAGACAAGAAAGTCTTTCTTTTTGCCATGTCACAAACCCAATATTTTATGTTTTTGTTTATATATTATTGTCACGGTTTAAGGAAGGGAAAGGGAGTGCAGCAAACAATATATGTTTTTATTAATAAAAGGTAATAAGGGGAAAAACCTAACAAAATAAATAAGCAAACAAACTTGATTAGGTAGGCAGGGATCAGGGCTGGACAAACAGGACACAACTCGACAGGATATGGCATATGACGAACTGGCACAGGACAGCAGACATGAGGAGACTATAAAGAGAAAGAATTAGCAAACAAACAGGTGAACTGAATAAACTAATAATGGGATAACAAGGAGGGTGGGACTGGACAATAGACTGGAGAGCACATGCTAGGATGGTGCTCATACACTGACAAAGACAGACAATGATGGGAATTATGAGTGCTCGACCTGAGAAAACTCAAGCTGAGCACAACATACAAGACGTCACAGGACTAGTGTCTGGACACCAAGACAAGGATTAACAAGACCAAAGTGGCAGAATCCTGACAATTATGTTTTGTATTTAATGTTTATAAAGGCTGAATCAAAAATACATTAAGAACAGTAATACTGTAAATAACAATGGATAGCATTTCTGACGTTTTGGTTATGGTATTTACATGTAAACATTTACCAAAATCTTGGGCAGTATTTAAAGAGTATTGAACCCTTTTTTACTTTTGAAAATACTTTTTTAAAGATCTAAAGGCCTACCCCAACAATGCAAACAAGAGAGAACTTCTCCATCTAGATTTTCAGCATTTCTGCAAGGAAATTTGAAATAGGGACTCGACCACAGAAATAAATAGAAAAAATGTACAACAAATAAATTCCATAATAATAATAATAAATACATTTAGAATTTGCAAGCATTCAAAAAAATCTGTTTAAATTAGAAGTGCTTATATTTCATTAACTAATTCAAGTATAAAGGGATAGTTCACTCAAAAGTGAACATTCTGTTATCATTTATGCACTCTTTACTTGTTTGAAACCTTTGTGACTTTCTTTATTGTGTTGAATACAAAAGAAGATGTTTTGAAAAGTATTGGAAAACTGTAGATAATGATTTCCACAGTTGTTGTTTTTGCTACCATGGAAGTCAATGGTTACAGGTTTTCAGCATTCCTTAAAATATCTTATTTTGTGTTCAACAGTAAAAAGAAAGTTACAAAGATTTGGAACCAAGTAGGAGTGAATAAATAGAGTAGATTTTCATTTTTGGTTAAATTATTCCCTATAAGTTAAAGTTTTTTTAGGTGTTAAATAATGCAAATACCAGTGTTTTTGAGATTTGAATTACTATAAAGTGTGCATCTGCACTGTAAAAAATGAAAATTCTTGCTAACCTAAATTTATTTTTGTTCAATTAAATCAACTTTTCTAGTCATCTCAGCTTATATCAAACTGACTAAAATATAGGGTTAAACTTTATAACTTAAAAAAAATAATAGTTGAAGCCTGATTAACCTACAAAAATTAGTTAAAAGTTAGTTAAAACTGTTTTTACAGTGGGGAAACTCCAACAAATGCATATTCAGTAAGACAAAAATCAGCGCCCATGCCTTTTTCAGTGCTAATTCTTTATTTTTCATACACTGTAAAAAAAAAATTTGAACAATTAGTCATGACAGCATATGTTTTTAATTCATTGTAACTTATTAAACTAAGTTAATCATGTTCTAACTTACAGAACTTGTATAAAACATGCAAGCAGTTTTGAGTCAGTTTAACAATATAATAACAATAATATAAGTTCAATGGACTAATAAAGTTAATTTGATTCAGTTTAAAAATCTAAGGCAAGCTGGATATTTTACAGTGTGCTTGATAAATCTAGACAGTACTGTTTTAATGACAAAAATAAATTTTTTAACAGCAAGTCTGGCCCTTAATTTTCATTTGAGAAAAATAAACAATACATGGTGCCATTATAGTGTTTATGTTGAATGTGACTTTATTCTATCTGTGTATATGTGGGTGCATACTGTTTTTGGTGGTTTATGAGGACACATATTTGTAAAATGACAAGATATTACCATGTTGAGGTGGTTCATGAAGGTTGGGATTAGGAGTAGGGGTGTGGTTAGACCATATAACAAGCTTTTTGATAGTATAAACTGCATTATGCCTTTGAAGTAGGGCTGCACGATGTTGGAAAAAATCTAACATTGTGATATTTTATTATTCTGCTATATACATTGCGATAAAAATACAATTTCTCCAGATGACTTGAATATTTCTCTATGTGGAAGGTGTTTATTATTGTAGACTGATTGGGATGATTCTGTAGATAGGTGAATCTGCATAAAATACAATAAACAAGCGTAGATAAATACAGTAAATACATAAAATACTGATACAGTAAACACAGAAAAAGATGCCATTCAAATAAACAGTGTTTTATTATTATTTTCTGAGTCTAATAGTAGTCAGGTACAGTAATAGAATAATAACAATAACTCAATAACATTAATCGTTATTAAAGTTATGGATTGTTAAATTTCTTATGCCTGAATGCTTTTAAAATCATTATCCAGTCACATGTTTCAAAACCCCATGCAAATGATACGTTATAATAACAACATTTCATATCCTGCAATGTGACTTTTGCGAATGATCACATTGTGATATCAATGCTGAAACCATATATTGTGCAGCCCTACTATGTAGAGTCTTCATAAACCACCAAAAACCAGTGTATGTATTTGTATGTGTGTGTGTCAGGTCTTCAGACTCCTGCTCAGTGTGAATTGGTGGTTGGTGGAGAGCCTCAGTGTTGGTCAGAGGGACACTGCCTCCTTGTGGACGACTCTTTCCTGCACACCATCTCACACAACGGTCAGAAAACTACTCCACAAACCCCTACTGCTTATAACATGCTGAATCAGTATACACAACAGTATAATAGATAACAGACCTTTCCGCAGATAAAGAGCAGAGGAGAATGTCAGAATAGTGAAGGTTGTTTTCTGTTTTGCAAGGGTGCCACGCGATAATGTTTCTGAGGGGGGCAGCAGTGGTCCTGACCTATTTCATGACCTAGATGAGATTAGAAAAAAACAACTTTATAAACATATGTGTAAGATGGGATTAGCAGAGTGCTACATGAGCATAAATATGAGAGAGATCATTCTGAGTAAGCATATACAGTAGCTTCTGCACAAAGCGCTCCATTTTCTAAATTGATTCTATAGAAACAACTGAGATACTGTTGCGTCACAGGTAATGTAGCCAAACTTGATTTCGCCAGCTTTCGTTGGCCAGCAACAACAAACATTCATTCATTAAAATGGAAAAGGGACTAATCAAAACTGAAATATGTGTGTAACTTATCTTTATTTATTCATGATTTGGGTATGGGTAAAACAAAGACCATGAGAGTCAGGTAGTGTAACCAGGGGTGTGACACTGCAAGGGTCAACACAGGAGCAAACAGATGTATAAGGGCAATCCCGTAGTCAAAGTCGTATTAGCAGGCAAGTGGTCAAAAGGCAGGCAGCAAACGGGATTAAATAAACGAGGCAAGGATCAAAGAAAACGGCGAAACAAGACAAAGGAAAACGCATTGTAGTGTCACTCAATGACTCAAGACTCAGCCATGAGTGTCTCAATGTGAGCTGTATATATATATATATATATATATATATATATATATATGGGTGTGTAATCAGTACTTGAGTAGCATCAGCTGTGTATATGCAATCAGTCAGGATTAGGAACCAGTTGTGTGTGTGCTGCATGACTAAATATGTAGTCCATTTAAAAGCAGATTTGTAGTCCTATGTGTGTGTGAATGTTTTCCATTGATCTCTGCTGGTTAGATGGCTGGTGATCATGACAAGTAGTTTACACGGTAGGCTACAAATAATTAATTTGTTATGTCATCGTCCATCGTGATGTTTCACGTTAGAAATCGTACGATACCAAATTGGTCGACATCGCCCAACCCTTGTCATAATAAATATAATTGCCACCCTTGTTAAAAATAAATATACCTTTTTATTTTTCATTCTTTTTGTCTTTCTATCAAAAAAGCCTTAAAAAACTCAAAATTACAAAAAAAAATTGCAAAATCCATTCGCCTAGATACACTATGCCACTGTGTTCCATATAATCGATTTTTGTTGGGACAACTTAAAGGAATTAAGTTAACTTAATCATTCATTTAATTGGTCACACTTTACAATAAGGATCATTGGTTAATGTTAAGTAATGCATTTACTAACATGAACAAGCATTGAACAATATATTTACTACAGTATATATTCATGTTAATAAACGTTAGTTAATGAAAATACAGTACTTCATTGATAGTTCATGTTAACTCATGGTGCATTAACTAATGTTAACAAGCATGGACTTGAATGTTAATAATGCATCAGTAAATGTTCAATTATGATTAATAAATGTTGTACAAGTGTTGTTCATGATTAGTTCATGTTAGTAAATGCATTAACTAATGATCCTTATTGTAAAGTGTTACCATTTAATTTCCTTCGGCTTAGTAATATTATTAAAAATCATACATCATGCATTATAATTATTTCATTGACTTGGATATAATTAACCATATATATTATAATTACTAACCTGTCGTCTAAAATCTTAAAATAGTAAAAAAAAAAACTATTATTTTATTCGTGGCTGGAGCTTGATTCATTTGATTAACATCCTTGGCAATGAGATCTTTACTTCTCCTGACTGAGTGTGAGTTTATTGCATGCAGAGCTGTATTTGGTAGCACATAGCCTAAACTCGCTCTGACTTGGGAGAGAACTTTACCAACAGCTACATGCACTATTGAAACAACTTTGTTTTTCTGCTGCGCATCAAATAAAGACACGCTTAATATCATTGATGTCCACAGTCCATAACATCTTATATCCATGCATGAACTTGCAGACTATTTGAACAAAGAGGAAATAACTGCACTTTTTAATTCAAAGCCCAGACGGCTTGTTTTGTAATTTATGCTTGCTATACCACCTGAAGAACGGTTACGGCGTGTTGTGATGTTGGCGGTCGGAGGAAGGCAAATGTTTCTTTAATTTTTTGGACTTTTGTTTGAAAGCTTTAGTGGCACTGTAGCTGTCCAAGGTACTGTTGTATGATTTAAATTATAGCCTATATATGCACCAATAATAAACAAGTCAAAGGAATGAATGACTGAATGAATAAATATGAATTCTTAAATGTCCATATTGTTTTTACTCAAAAAACTAAACAAATGTTTTATAACAGTAAAATGAGCAATTTTCAACATTTATATGATTCAGTTAAATATAAGTTGGACATTTATGGGGCCATGTAATTTCTGTGTTTTTGTTTTTTGTTCTCGATGATCTTTAATATATACTGGGTAGCTACGCAAAATATTTTCTAAAATGTTAAGCAGGAATTGATCTGCTTTGACATAAATATGCTTTATATCCTGATATGCTGTTGTTTTAAATTTGTTTTTATTTCACTTAATGCATTCGTTATTTAATGTTAAAATACTGAAAGAAATAACAGCCATTGTTTAAATTGTTATTTTACCATCAAAATGTATAATTTATATCATTATAAACTATTGATATAAAACCGCTGTGTAATTTATTAATTGTTAAAAATTAAATAATTTAGGTGCTATTTTTTTATTAGTGAAAATGCCCGCTCACTTTTCACAAGGCCTGTCAAAAAATATATTTCTGCCACTATAATACAAATGCACTATTATTGTTGCATTATCATTGTTTATTTTTCTGTTTTGTATGGAGATTTTAAACATATTTATTTTCCCTCCAATCATTTTCAATCATCACGTTACAATTTGGTCATTTTTCCTAAAATTAAATTTATTTGCTGTCTGGCCCGGTTGAGCACGGAATGTAACGGTTCAGCATAAAAAACGGTCCAGCACGACAGTGGAATATCGGCTTTTAAAGAGGCAAACTATTTACGATATTCGTTTTTAAAATATATTTTTTCCAAGAAAAATATACTAATTAAATTTTACTTTGAGCCCAACTGTGCGGGTGGATGATTTTCAGTCAGTGGAAAGTAAGGATTTAATTAATGCTTCACTATTGTGTAACACTCTTCTGTCATATATTTGCAATTTTTTTAATATATCATAAACATAAAGATTAGGTCTTGCATCTGATTTTTCTTTGATGCTGACGTGCTTTTTCATTTAGATTTCAACAAAATATTAAAATTAAAAAAGGAAACAAATTATTTCATAATGAATGCCCTTCAATAATGTAGCCTTTGACAGTAAAACCTGGTTTATACTTCTGCGTCAAGTGACCGGCGTATCCCACGGCGCATGCAACGCGCGTAGCTGTGCATTTATACTTCTGCGCGCTGTCTCTGTGGGTCTGCATTAACATTTCCGAAACACTAGTTGGCAGTGAGGTGTTTATGTTCCTCTGTGTCGAGTTTCTTCGCTGCTGTTTTGCTTTTCCTGAACACTTTCGGGATGTACAAGTGGCTCAAACTCGCTCATTTTGAGGCAGGAACCGGCGGACGTGCAACAACTTTAACTATGAGGTAAACACAAAACAAAACTTTCCATCCGGAGCTCCTTCACGGGACTCCACACTTGTAAACAATCGCTCCATCAGGCTCGCACCATTCACGCGGCTCTCGGTCTGCCCAGACTCGTCAGCGATACCAAGCCGACCAATCACAGAGCTTGCGCTACACGTCGTTGCATTTTTTGAGAGGTGTAGCATAAGCCGTAGCATAAGCCGGCGTTTGACGCAGAAGTATAAATCAGCCTTAAGCATCAGTGTTTCTTGACATGATTGGATGAAGGGGGCGGGGCGATGCTGGATTAGTGCGTACCTTGGAATAAAATCCTGCATGTGACCCTGGTGTGGTCTGGCGCAATAGGGCTGCCGTCGTGTCATCCAGGTGGATGAGTGTATACCAGCTCTGAGTTTTCTCCAATATGAGTTTGTAGGAAACCTGGAAACAGGCATTTTCCCATACAGAATCTCAAAGCAGATTTATTTTTCATATTTACCCGGAGTGACAGTAATTTTAAACCATTAAAATCAGTGGGCTCCTTCTGTAGTTTATCTGTAATGTATGTGTTTGTCCTGTAGGGGCAGCAGAGGACGGTCCTAGAGTCATCTTCAGCGTGGACCTCTGGCATCCCAACGTAGCCGCAGCCGAGAGACAAGCTCTAGACTACATCTTTGCCCCCGAGCAGTAATTCCAGCTGCATTTCCCAGGATGCACTGCTCAATCCCTCTTCATGTCATATTTAAATGTAGAAAAGTTTTTTTGTTGTTGTTAAAACTTCAAACTGAGAATATTGATCATTTAACAACCACATCTTTTTATGTGCGCCTCTGTTTGAGTTTTAGACAAAGTAGACAGACAAATCAGACGACATATGGATCATATGTTGAGCCCTGAGCACACAGATACTGTGACGACACGTGATGAACAATTTCATATCTATATTTGACTTGTGCCTGTCTTGATAATCCCGCGCTCCTGTTCTCTCATTTTTGTGCCTGATTTCTCCTCCTGACCTCTCTGATGTTATACTGTGATTCATGGTTCTCCGTAAATACTGTACGCGTGTCTCATGGCTATGCTATTTATTTATTTTTAAATTTTTTAAATCTCATCAATTATTTTTTCAGACCTGTGAAGCACACCGAACACAACATACTGTGTATGACCGGACTACTTGCATGCGTTGTGAATTTTGATCGTGTTGCCAACAATGCGCTTGATGACTGTCCTGCAAATCAAGTATGTATTCAGCCGGGTTAACATCCAAATAAAAAATTTTGTTAAATTTAATATCACCCAGAGCCGATCCTTCCTATATGCAGAGTTTCCAATTGTCTCCAAACCACAAGGGGGCGCCCGTGCTATTATAGATTATATATTGATTAGATCTGAGAAGAGAAAAAGATGTTTGTTTTTATTTTGGGTTCCAGCAACTATGTAAAAACACTGAGAAATAGGGCTGCATGATTAATTGAAGGTGATGCTCCAACATAGGCTCCTTCTGAAAACGTAGCCCTATATTCATTTCTGGAGATTGCGAATTATGTAGCCAGAAAGACGTATGGCTGCATTTTGTCTTTAAAAACGAATACTATGGGGCGGTATATCCATTTCGCACTTACCAGCTGACCGCTTATTGCCATATAGACAGCTTTCCCATAGCTTGACATGTACAACGGTGGACTAGAGACGCAGAGAGGAGTTGACCAACACAACAGGGTTCGAGTCCAATGAAGAACAGTTCCAGAAAGCAGGTAAGACAAAAACAGAATTTAAAAACAAGAACAAGAAGTTAATAACAGGGTGAGAATGTGGTAAAATCTGAAAATGTGATAAATATCAGGCGGCCGCAAGTCTTTGCTTTGTCTGGACTGCTTTTCAAAAAGTCGGTTGGATTTAGGTGGGTGGGTGGGTCAATCTGTGAAAAAAAAAAAGTTTTGTTAAAATAAATATTACCCAGCGCCGACCCTTCCTGTATAAAGAGTTTGCATGAGTCCCCGAACCACCAGGGGGTGCCCTTGCTATGAAATATTATATATTGATTAGATCTAAGAAGAGAAAGACATGATTGTTTTATTTTAACTTCCAGCAATGGAAGACACTAAGATATAGGGCTGCATGATTAATCAAAGGTGATTTTCAAACACAGGCTCATTCTGAAAATGTAGCCCTATATACATTTCTGGAGATCGCGAATTATGTAGCCAGAAGTATGTACGACTGCATTTTGTCTTTAAAACAAATGCTACAGTGCGGTATGAAGCCATTCCTTTTCGCACTTTCTAGCTGACTGCTTACCTCTATATAGACGGCTTTATATAGCTCGCCATGTACATGTGTGGACTAGAGACAAAGAGAGGGGTTGACCAAGAGGACAGAGTTCCATAAAGCAGGTAAGACTAAAACAGAATTTAAAAACAAGAACAAGAAGTTACCAACAGGGTGAGAATGTGGTAAAATCTGAGAATGTGGTAAATATCAGGCAGACGCAAGGGCTTTGCTTTTTCTGAACTGATTTTTAAATATGTTTAGGTGGGTCAATCTGTGCTTTTAAAAACACTATTGATTGGTTTTAGGAAAGGAGAAGGGTGGGTCAGTTGATAAGTCAGTCCGTCAGTCAGTCGTCAGCAGCCTCTTGTGGATTTATGGGAAAACTGCAGGCGCAAATGGCACTTGCGAAAGAAATTCGAGATTTAAAAAAATACACAGCGGTCTCTGGTGGATTCTCGAAAACAAAAACTGTAAAAAACGTAGCTCCTGGGATGTATTTGGTGCTCTCCAGAAATGTATATTGGGGAACGTTTTTATAATGAGCCTGGGTTGTGATTTTCATGCACATTTTGTCAGTTAAGCTAGAGCGCAATCAGTATTAAATCTCCAGCACCTGCTTTCAGATAGAGTACAGAGAGCCATAGTTCACTGACAAGCTATACAAAAAAAAACAAAAAACGTATATTTAATCGCAGTAACCATGAAATTGAAGGTAATCATTCTGCCATTTGAAAGCTGTTTGCGTTGCTTCTCAGTGAACTAGATCTCTGTGTTTCTGCTACATCTGAAAGCATGTGAAAATACCACATTTAATAACATGGTTTTACTCCAAACTCACTTCATAACTTCGAGTGCTTGAAATAAATCATTCTGTGAGATGATTCCATAGTTGTTTCTTTATTAGTCACTTTAAATCAATAAAAGCTGGTATATCCTCGACTCAGTTTGACTCCTTTTAAGCGTATTTACGGTTTCTGCAAAAGAGTGTCCTCTGGCCTTTTGAGGAGATTTACTGGAGCCGTGTTGCGCTGACAATATGTGCAGAAATAATTGCAGCTTTTGCTAGATAGTGATCTTGATTTCATTTAACTTAATCATACAGTTTCACTATGAAATGATAATGAAAATGGCTGCACTCTGGTGCTTTAAAGCAGGGGTCAATAACCCTATTACTGGAGAATTATACTATCCTGCAGATTTCCATGTGCTTATGTAAACCTACAAGTTTATCCATTTGTTTAATGGTATGTGACATTTGGACGTGTTTCATAATAATAAAGACACAATTCACACACTAAAAACACTAAAAAACTGTTTTTTCACCCAGAGGGGCTTCTGTACATGCAATCTGAGGAGTAAAAACAGACATTTTGTGGTTTGGGTGTGTTTAAACAGACATGAACACTCAATATATGGTGACATTTCCATCTCAATGTGTTTTATCTCACATAATAAAACATGCCAAGGTCATAAAGGTGCCATATACAGTGAAGTATTTTCTGATATCTAAATAGGAGGTATGCTGTTTAAGTAAGTGGACAAATTCTCCAGAAATGGTTTAACAGGTCTATTTCCAACCATATGAATTGGGCCTAATATGATATAGTTGGTTTTGACCATATTTGGAGGGGTCTGGAATTTTAATGAGCTCTGCTTTGACGCTCCGGAAGCTCATGTCAGCGCATGAAGCTAACTCACGCAAACACACAGCATGACGTACTCTGAAATACACACATGCAAAATGTATCTGTACTTTGAATATTTTTTTAACAAAGTAGTAGTGAAGTTCTTTGAGGTAGAAAGATTGAGTGAGCTCTCCTTAAGCCACCAGAGTTATTTAGTTAGTTCCTTAGCTGTGCTGTGGGTGAAATATAGCCTAAATTCTAATTATACTGGACCAAAAGGACCGGTGGAAAATTGTTTAAAGTTGTATTCTGTGTGTTTCAACATATAATAACACACACACAGGATTAAATATCAACCTCAGCATAAACACATGTTTATTTGCGCACTATTATTGCAGAAAAATTATAGTAAGAGCTGAGTGATATGACACAATGCATTAATGAGCATTTAACACTTTTGATTAGCAATTTACATGTGTCTGTTGCCTCATTACAAACATACACTTCACAACATACACATTAAACTAAAAACAATACCTTTAAACTGACTTTATGCCTCATTGGTGTGGCACTGTATACTCTACATTTTTAATCCGCATATCCCTAAATACAGTCCAAAATCAAGAGTTCCACATAGACGGTAAGTATAATACAAGCTTAGATAAACTTTAAAATAAGAGAGAAAATAATCATTGTTGTAATCTCACTAGGAAATGTTCTGACCAATCAAACACAGCCAGGGGCATTGTTACATATTGAGTGACATTATTTTGACAATGCTAGTGTGTATTGTTCCTGTGTGTGTTGTATTCTCTATTTTCTGTCTCTTTCTCTCTCTCCACGTGAGCTGCTGAATGATCTAAGTAAAGGCTCTTTTTCTTTTGTCCCGTTTTCTCCTGTTTAATGGATAGTTATGGAGGGTAGAATTGTTTGTTTCATTTACGGAACTTTATTTTCGGTTTAGGTAAGAAATTTAGCATGCCTTGAGTATTGTCAGAGTTCATGTTTTGCTCCCATTGGCCTGATTTAACTGATATCGACATGAAAACAAGGAAACAAAAGCGTTTAGGGCTCACAGTACGTAATTTTCATGTATTGAACTCATATTATTCAACTACGCTATTTATTCTATGGCACATTTAAATGACCATATACAGTTAGGAAAGTAAACACATGTTTGTAAATACAGATCTGTGCATTCATTATAAACATGTAAATATGTGAGACAGATTAAGGGCAGGGCTTAATTTGTGCCGGAACACACCGGATCCGGAACCTCTGAAATCTGATTCGGCAACTCATTTTACCGATCCCCTACTCAAATGCCCTCCTCCCTTGTCCGCTGTACACTTTGTTCCGCGACTTCCCAACCCTCTACACTTTCATCCGCGACAATTAACCCGTCCCGGCTCTTAACTTCTGTCCGTGACTCCCCTCCGCTATTCAACGGCCCGCTTAACTGGATCCATTACCCCTATCTGTTCCGGGACCTCATGATTCACAAATGAAGCACTGGTTAAGGTATATGTTAATCAAACAACAAATAAAAAATATATAAGAGTAAAAAAGAGATTCATTCACTGCTTTTCACAAAATAGCAGGCCCGGATTGGCTAATCGGAAGAACCAGGAGAATTCCCGGTGGGCCAGTCCGTTTTTTGGCCATGAGGGATGGTGTCCCCAGCTGCTCGCACTCTCAGCAGTCACACTTTTTCAGTTGATGTATTTATTTGACCATAGCGTCACTCTTTTTATTCATTATTTTGCCGCAGCTCCGCTCTTTTTATATATTTTTTCGCAGCCCTTTGAGCAAAATGCAGCCTGCACAAACAGCGGCACCCAAATGAATATCAGAATTCGAAAAATAATATTAATGAATATTACAACTGCTCAATAAAATCAGATGATTCAGTACATTAATAACTCTGACATAATCAGAAATCTAAAAAGGGGAGAAAAAGATTAAGCCATTGTGGTCCAGTGGTCAGCGTGTTGCATTTTGATGCTGCTGACCCGAGTTTGAATCTCACCTAATTTATTTTTTATTTATTTATTTATTTTCAGTTTTTGTGTTAAGACATATAATACTGTTTGGGTTACTTATGTAGGTGTGCATATTTATTTTTTTACTTTTTTTGTGTGACCACCGTTACAAAGGACTGGATATCTATAAAGAATTTTGCACAGAATATATATTCAGACATTGCAGGAAAGGACATTGTGATGTTTTAAAAAATAGTGTTGGAGATTTAGCTACCCTTTAATGTTCTCATATTTATGAAAAACATTTGATGTTCTAAAGCAGCTGTTTCCTTGAAAAAGACATGATAGTGTCATTAGAACCTGAATTGGAAATGACCTTATTTTAATAGTCAGTCATGAACTGAGGGTGGCTGGTCTAAGACTTGAAACTCCAGGGCTAAAAAGGAGTCCCACTCCGGCCCTGCTAAACAGCTATAGTAACTTTAACTGTAAGCATATTTAATTCATACAATGTTAAGTTCTGTATTCATTATAAAATATTGCTTCTTACCTATAAAGCGTTAAATAATCTAACTCCTGTTTATCTAACCAACCTTCTGTCCCTCTACATACAATCCAACGTGCTCTCTAAGATCTCAAAACTCAGGGCTTCTGGTATTACCCAAAATAGCAAAGTCTACTAAAGGAGGTCGAGTCTTCTCATTTATAGTTCCTAAACTCTGGAATAGCCTTCCTGATAATGTCTGAAGGCTCAGACACACTCTCTCAGTTTAAAACTAGATTAAAGACCTATCTTTTTAGTAATGTTAAGCTTAGCATACACACAATCTTAATGCAGAGGACATTTTGTTAGAAATACTTATATGCTTTATATGCTTGTTTATATTTGGTTATATGGCTACACTTTTTATTTATAGTGCTTCATTGGCATTTAATATCAATTGTTCAACTACATCATGAACAGCAGCTGCGCTAATAATTTTCTTTGTTCTCTATTACTCCCTGTGGATGCCCCTCCAGAGGCCTCTAGAGTCTGTGCATTGATGGGATCCAAGACCTGTGAAGAGATGATGCCAACCACAGAGGACAACACACACACTTAATACACTTCATTAAACATGTACACATAGACATCACCTATATGCTATAAAATTGCAGGTTAATGATGTCTGTATATCATAAATTAATTTGACTGTAATGTAATAATGTGCACCTTTTGTAAAGCTGCTTTGAAACAATACTATGGTGTTATTAGGCTAACATAATATTTGCACATAAATGTTGTATTACAGTTTCAACTCACTGTTTGTTGGCATGTGACACTACTCTAAATGATCAGATTAGGGGTCATTGTGGGATTTTTATTACTGCACGGACAGGGGTCCCTCTCAGAGTTCCTAAAAGTCTAAGATTTCACCAGTTGCTGTTAGCATTGAACAAAGAATAAAGGGTCAGTTTTCACTCACCTGCACTCCCTCACAGTGGGACACTTAACTCACTCAGCACCCAAAGAGATACCTGGGGTCGGAGGTCTTCTATGTCAGCTATTTTATCTTCATCGTTGAACCCTGGGAGAGCAGAAGAACAGAAAATAAAGAGGATTGTATATCCCGAAAGGGTTCAGGGGGCTCTGTTTTCAATTAAAAATGTATGAGAGACTGATTACATTTACATTTACATTTAGTCATTTAGCAGACGCTTTTATCCAAAGCGACTTACAAATGAGGACAAGGAAGCAATTTACACAACTAAGAGCAACAATGAATAAGTACTAAAGGCAAGTTTCAGGTCTGTAAAGTCTAAGAAGGGAAGTGTTAGTAGTTTTTTTTTTTTTTTTTTTTTTTTTTTTTTTTTTTGTACAATTAGTGTGATATTCAAAGAGGCAATTGCAGATTAGGAAGTGAAGTGGAGACTAAATAGTTGAGTTTTTAGTCGTTTCTTGAAAATAGCGAGTGACTCTGCTGTTCTGATGCAGTTAGGGAGTTCATTCCACCAACTGGGCAGATTGAGCGTGAGCGTTCGCGAAAGTGATTTTTTCCCTCTTTGGGATGGAACCACGAGGCGACGTTCATTCACAGAACGCAAGTTTCTGGAGGGCACATAGATCTGCAGAAGTGAGTGCAGATAAGAAGGTGCTAGGCCAGAAGTCACTTTGTAGGCAAACATCAGAGTTTTGAATTTGATGCGAGCATCAACTGGCAGCCAGTGCAAACGGACTAGCAGCGGAGTGACATGTGCTCGTTTAGGTTCAT
Organism: Danio rerio; assembly: GCF_052040795.2. Classification (NCBI taxonomy): domain Eukaryota; kingdom Metazoa; phylum Chordata; class Actinopteri; order Cypriniformes; family Danionidae; genus Danio; species Danio rerio. The sequence continues at coordinate 14,631,674 of NC_141023.1, forward strand.
TGAAGACAACTCGTGCTGCTGCATTCTGGAGCAGTTGAAGAGGCTTGATAGAGTTAGCTGGAAGCCCAGCTAGTAGAGAGTTGCAGTAATCCAGTTTGGAGAGAACAAGAGCTTGAACAAGGAGTTGAGCTGCATGTTCAGATAAGAAGGGTCGGATCTTTCTGATGTTATAGAGTGCAAATCTGCACGATCGAGCAGTTCTAGAAATGTGGTCAGAGAAGTTTAGTTGGTCATCAATCGTTACTCCAAGGCTTTTCACCATTTTGGATGCAGTAATGGTTGCCCCATCCATCTGGATTGAAAAGTTATGGTGTAGAGTCGGGTTGGCAGAAACTACAAGCATTTCCGTTTTAGCGAGGTTCAGCTGAAGATGATGATCTTTCATCCAGTGTGAAATATCCAACAGGCAGGCTGAGATACGAGCTGGGACCGAGGGATCATCAGGATGAAAAGAGAGGTATAGCTGGGTGTCATCAGCATAGCAGTGGTAGGAGAATCCATGTCTCTGGATGACTGGTCCTAGAGATGATGTGTAGATGGAGAAGAGAAGTGGCCCAAGAACAGAGCCTTGAGGTACCCCAGTGTTTAGATGCTGTAGGTTGGACACCTCTCCCCTCCAAGACACCCTGAATGACCTGTCAGAGAGGTAAGATCTGAACCATTGTATAACAGTGCCCGCAACGCCCAGTGACTCAAGCGTAGATAGCAGGATCTGGTGGTTGACAGTGTCAAAAGCAGCTGACAAGTCCAGCAAAATGAGGACTGATGATTTAGAGTCTGCTTTAGCCAGTCTGAGATCCTCCACGACCGAGAGCAGGGCAGTCTCAGTTGAGTGGCCTTTCTTAAAGCCGGATTGCTTGTTGTCCATGAGATTGTTTTGAGTAAGAAAGTCCAGGACTTGATTGAACACTACTTTCTCCAGAATCTTGGCCATGAATGGAAGCAGGGATACTGGTCTGTAGTTTTCAAGTAGCGTATGGTCCAGGTTGGGTTTCTTTAGCAGTGGGGTTACCCTAGCCTGCTTAAATGTAGTGGGGAATAAACCAGAGTCAAGAGATGTGTTAATTATGTGAGTCAGTGTTGGTATGACTGCAGGAGAGATGGCTTGCAAGAGATGAGAGGGAATGGGATCGAGTGGACAGGTGGTTGCATGGCTAGATAGCACAAGTTTGGACACCTCAGACTCAGAGAGCTGAGAAAAAGAGGTGAGTGTGTGTGGTGTTGGTGTTGTATCTTGCGTGTTTGTTGTAGGTGCAGCAAATTGAGCACTGATTTTTGCAGTTTTGGTGCAGAAGAATGTAGCAAAGTCATCAGTAGTAAGTGTGGAGGATGCGGGTGGAGGAGGAGGATAGAGGAGGGAGGAAAATGTTTTAAAAAGTAGGCGAGGATTAGTGGCATTGTTGATTTTCAGACGGTAATATGTCTGCTTTGCAGAAGTAACCTCAGCTGAGAAAGAGGACAGAAGAGTTTGGTATGTTAAGAGATGTGCAGGATTTTTAGTTTTCCGCCAAATTCTCTCTGCAGCCCGAAGTTTTGAGCGATGCTCACGGAGAGCATCCGAGAGCCAGGGTGCAGGAGGACTGGCACGGGCTGGCCTGGATGCAAGAGGACATAATCGGTCTAGACATGATGCTAGTGTGGAGCAGAGTGTATTAGTGGCACTGTTCGAATCAAGTGCAGTGAGTTTGCGAGATGGAGGAAGAGAGTCTGAAACAATGGTGGATAGTCTGTTGGGTGAGAGAGATCGTAGGTTTCTGCGAAAGGTAACCAGTGTTGGAGTGTGTGGCGGCTCTGGAGTAATGTGGATGTTGAGAGACAGAAGGAAATGATCAGATGTTTGTAGTGGAGTTACTATTGTTTGATCAGTGAAGCAGTGTCGTGTGTAAATAAGGTCTAGCTGATTACCTGATTTGTGGGTAGCAGAAGTAGGTGCTCTTTTTAGGTCAAAAGAGGCAAGCAAAGTCTGAAAGTCTGCAGCTTGCGGTTTGTCAACGTAAATGTTGAAGTCACCTAGCACCAATAAGGGAGTGGCAAAATTAGAAAAAGATGAGAGAAGAACATCCAGTTCATCTAGGAAGTGACCTAATTTACCTGGTGGGCGGTAGATGACAACCACATTTATGTAGAAGGGGTGGATAATGGTGACTGCATGGAATTCAAAGGAGCTGATTGTTGGCAGGGACGGTATCAGAGTAAATTTCCATTCTTTGGAAATTAGTAGTCCAGTCCCACCCCCTCTCCCTGTCTGACGAGGAGTGTGGGAAAAAGAGAAATTAGCAGAAAGAGTAGCATGTGTAGCAGTGTCCTCCGGCCTCAACCAGGTCTCAGTTAGAGCCATGAGATTATAGTCAGAATATGTAGCTATGGAGGTAATAAAATCAGCCTTGTTAACAGCTGATTGACAATTCCAGAGGCCCACGGAGAGAGAGAGTTGTGAAATAGTAGATACATGTATTGAACGAAGGTTGTGAGGATTACGCCTGCAGCGCACCTCCCGGGTTTTGCGAGTGTTAGTAACAACAGGAATTAGAAAACACATAATAAAAGTACACTGACAACAAAAAATAAGTGTAAAGTAAAACAATACAGTAAAGTACTCAAGTGCTTTGTCGGTGTCTTTGCTCGGTGGAGTCGCGCAGGTAGAGTCGATGGTCTTTACCCTCGTCGGTCTTCACACGAGGCTGCCGCGACCGCTGCCGCGGTGAACTAGTTGTTTATATAACCCCAAAGCACTAGCTGATTGAATTCAGCTGGACACGCCTCGAGAGTCAAAACAAGGGCCGAAACTGAGGCGGACGACGCGAACCGCGTCTGCGTTCGCTACACAAGCTCTTATAGTAACCAAGGAAACAGTGGCTAAACAACTTCTAGTATTATACACAACTGAAAGCAAGTTTTAAATGTCCTACAACTTTACACAAACAGCTGGAAACAAGTCCTCAAACCATACACAACAACTGAAACAAATCTTAAATGTACTTACAGGCTGCTGTTCTAGATGCTGCTAAAGTGCTTCTCCTGCCGACTAATGCTACCGTGCTCACTATATAGTGGTTACCTGGCGTTTGGACACGCCTCCCGAGTCAAAACAAGGGCCGAAACTGAGGCGGACGACGCGAACCGCGTCTGCGTTCGCTACACAAGCTCTTATAGTAACCAAGGAAACAGTGGCTAAACAACTTCTAGTATTATACACAACTGAAAGCAAGTTTTAAATGTCCTACAACTTTACACAAACAGCTGGAAACAAGTCCTCAAACCATACACAACAACTGAAACAAATCTTAAATGTACTTACAGGCTGCTGTTCTAGATGCTGCTAAAGTGCTTCTCCTGCCGACTAATGCTACCGTGCTCACTATATAGTGGTTACCTGGCGTTTGGACACGCCTCCCGAGTCAAAACAAGGGCCGAAACTGAGGCGGACGACGCGAACCGCGTCTGCGTTCGCTACACAAGCTCTTATAGTAACCAAGGAAACAGTGGCTAAACAACTTCTAGTATTATACACAACTGAAAGCAAGTTTTAAATGTCCTACAACTTTACACAAACAGCTGGAAACAAGTCCTCAAACCATACACAACAACTGAAACAAATCTTAAATGTACTTACAGGCTGCTGTTCTAGATGCTGCTAAAGTGCTTCTCCTGCCGACTAATGCTACCGTGCTCACTATATAGTGGTTACCTGGCGTTTGGACACGCCTCCCGAGTCAAAACAAGGGCCGAAACTGAGGCGGACGACGCGAACCGCGTCTGCGTTCGCTACACAAGCTCTTATAGTAACCAAGGAAACAGTGGCTAAACAACTTCTAGTATTATACACAACTGAAAGCAAGTTTTAAATGTCCTACAACTTTACACAAACAGCTGGAAACAAGTCCTCAAACCATACACAACAACTGAAACAAATCTTAAATGTACTTACAGGCTGCTGTTCTAGATGCTGCTAAAGTGCTTCTCCTGCCGACTAATGCTACCGTGCTCACTATATAGTGGTTACCTGGCGTTTGGACACGCCTCCCGAGTCAAAACAAGGGCCGAAACTGAGGCGGACGACGCGAACCGCGTCTGCGTTCGCTACACAAGCTCTTATAGTAACCAAGGAAACAGTGGCTAAACAACTTCTAGTATTATACACAACTGAAAGCAAGTTTTAAATGTCCTACAACTTTACACAAACAGCTGGAAACAAGTCCTCAAACCATACACAACAACTGAAACAAATCTTAAATGTACTTACAGGCTGCTGTTCTAGATGCTGCTAAAGTGCTTCTCCTGCCGACTAATGCTACCGTGCTCACTATATAGTGGTTACCTGGCGTTTGGACACGCCTCCCGAGTCAAAACAAGGGCCGAAACTGAGGCGGACGACGCGAACCGCGTCTGCGTTCGCTACACAAGCTCTTATAGTAACCAAGGAAACAGTGGCTAAACAACTTCTAGTATTATACACAACTGAAAGCAAGTTTTAAATGTCCTACAACTTTACACAAACAGCTGGAAACAAGTCCTCAAACCATACACAACAACTGAAACAAATCTTAAATGTACTTACAGGCTGCTGTTCTAGATGCTGCTAAAGTGCTTCTCCTGCCGACTAATGCTACCGTGCTCACTATATAGTGGTTACCTGGCGTTTGGACACGCCTCCCGAGTCAAAACAAGGGCCGAAACTGAGGCGGACGACGCGAACCGCGTCTGCGTTCGCTACACAAGCTCTTATAGTAACCAAGGAAACAGTGGCTAAACAACTTCTAGTATTATACACAACTGAAAGCAAGTTTTAAATGTCCTACAACTTTACACAAACAGCTGGAAACAAGTCCTCAAACCATACACAACAACTGAAACAAATCTTAAATGTACTTACAGGCTGCTGTTCTAGATGCTGCTAAAGTGCTTCTCCTGCCGACTAATGCTACCGTGCTCACTATATAGTGGTTACCTGGCGTTTGGACACGCCTCCCGAGTCAAAACAAGGGCCGAAACTGAGGCGGACGACGCGAACCGCGTCTGCGTTCGCTACACAAGCTCTTATAGTAACCAAGGAAACAGTGGCTAAACAACTTCTAGTATTATACACAACTGAAAGCAAGTTTTAAATGTCCTACAACTTTACACAAACAGCTGGAAACAAGTCCTCAAACCATACACAACAACTGAAACAAATCTTAAATGTACTTACAGGCTGCTGTTCTAGATGCTGCTAAAGTGCTTCTCCTCCTGATTAAGATGGAGAGATGATAGAATGAGACACATCTAGCATAATATAAGGATTTACAGGAATGATCTAAATCTATAGCTATGAAAAAGCAGATGGTAGATAAATATTTTCCTTTGTGGATATATTAAACATGTCACTTCGACTATTTGAGTATTTAAAAAGGCTTTATAGACCCTTTCATATCTTTAAAATCCATGTGAAATTAAAATTTACAGTGCTTCTTTTGCTAGCGCACATTGATATCCTTCAGGTGAACATTTAATCCGTGCAAATTAATTCAATAAAAAAGCAAAGTCTGTCCGTGTTTGGAGTGTAGGTTCTTCTCTGATGATGTAAGTTTGATGGCTTCAGTCACAAGGGGCCCTATCATACACCCGGCGAAATGTGGCGCAAGGCGCAGCGCAGTAGTCTTTTGGTAGTTTCAGCTTGGCGCAAGAGTCGTTTTGAGGCGTTGCGCTACGCTGTTTAAATAGCAAATGCATTAGCGCTCATTTGTGCGCCCATAGGCGTTCTGGTCTAAAAAGGAAGGCATTCTGAGGCTCACTGCTGGCGATATTTTGAGAAACTAAAATAGATTTTTCATTAGACCAAAACAAACCCGGTCTAAACTCCGGCGCAGAGTTGCCCCTCGCTTACGCACTGCTTAATACGCACAAGAGAGCAATAGGCAAATATCTTTACATATGAAAAAATGTAAATATTAAGGATATATATTTAGGATATAATAAGGATAGATACAGGACATAAATATAAAGGATTAAAATATGACAAAACATTATTTTCTAGCCTACATAAATATGAAAAATCACTGCTTTTATGTCTTCTTCATCTCGGGAGGCTTTTTCAGTTCATTCATAACAATTTGCTTTTGTATAATGTTATTATTATTAGCAGTATTATTTATTATATCCATATTTATAGTTGTTTTATTAAAAACAAGCTTAGATTTGCCCACCTGCAGGTTTTAGACCATATGGGGCAAAGCATGTGTTTTAGGATATAACTCAGGTTTTTAAACACATTTTGTTATTATTGTTCATTTATTCGTTTGCTGGAAATTAGAACTGAATTTAGAAATAGTTTTAAAACTAATATTTGCGCTTAACAAACAAAATTATTTATTTATAGACTAATGTCTGTGCGTAAAGGTTTCCCTATCCAAGAGCGAAAGTGAAAGTAGATCCATTACCTCTCATTCTCACGCAGTAGATGCTCTGTTTAACAGTTTTCTGTTAATAAAAACTGTTAACTGTTTGCTAGTGAAATGCTCATTTTTTTCCACTTAGACTTACTTTACGTCTTGTAAATAGCGAATGCGCTCTTAGCGCGACGCAGCTGGCTCTTAAAGGGAATGGGAGATGAGACTCTAATTGGTTATTCTCAAAACACACCCATAACTCATTAAGAAAATAAACTCAACCCTTATAGACCATGCGCCACAGCGCAGAGCAGATTTTCCCGTCCTTAAATTAGCAAAAACGCATTCTGACACGCCCTGAAAGCGTTTGCGCTCTGCGCATGGACCGTCAAAATAGAGCCTAAGATTCTTAACCACGCCACTCTTACCATTAGTTTGCTATGAAGTAATGATGCGCAAATAGAAAGCCCCGCCCCCTACTTAATATTCTGTTTCAGTACATCAACATGGTAAAACAAAAGTCTCATTGACTTCCAGTCCACAAACATTTAAAATTATGTTTATTTTATATATATTTAAAGAGTTTAGATGCTGTCAGAAATTTCCATCAGAAATGAGCATTATTTTTAGTCTCCTTTGTTAAGTTATTTCACTTTGAAGACCATGAAAAGAACTCATTCTTTGCCATAAAGGTGAAATTACTAAACCTACACACAGGAGCCTGGTAAGAATGCTAATTTTAGAGGAAATTTTCACACGGCAATAAGAGGTTTTTCCATCTGAACTCTTTGTTTGTTTTATAAGAGCCAATTCCTTAGACGTTGTTGTTTTAAATGCTTGTATTTTTTCTAATAGTACTAGCGTGCATTTAAACATAACATAAACAAAGTGTGAAACAGCTCTATTGATAAAAGAGTGATAAAAACTCTCATCTTTGGTTTTAAAAGGGACCTATTATGCAAGAAACATTTTTAACCCCTTTTAAACACAGTTGTGTGGCAAGGGTCTGTGAATATAAGCTGCTTCTAATAGTATAAAATGTATTAATTTTATTTTTTATAATCACACTTGATAAAAGCAGTCTGCAGAAACACTTTGATTGACATTCTCCCTTTGTACATGTTATCAGAGGGGGAAAGCTCAGGCCATTAGTGACAATCTCCCTCATTAGTATAGGACATCATGTTTTGAATCTGCCACTATGCTGACACATAGGCATTTATAGCTCCACCCTCTTTTGAAAAGAGCACAATCTCATTTGAATTTAAAGCGACAGTCTCCAAAATGGCACAATTAGGATCAAAGCCTAAAAGGGTCAGGTAATAAAACATTATTTGTGTTGTATTTTGAACTGAAACTTCACTTACACACTCATCACATAGACATCAGAGACTAATTTTACAAAAAAAAAGTGGCAAAATAGGTCCTCTTTAAAAGTATTTCCAAGTCAAATCTCAAGTCTTGCAAACCTGCATGATTGCGCGGTCTTTGCATGTGTGCGGGCAGCTGGCCATCAAAGGTCTACTCACGATTGCTGATTAAATTTAGGATGGGATAATTGTTGATGATCCTAAAGCTGGATGTTGGAATTATCTTGCAAAGATGAGTTCTGGCTCTGAAACAGTGTAATACAAGCATTATTACACCAGATGTATTTTTTTATTATGTTAGATAAACCTTTTTGTCATATTAAGAAGTGGTTATGCTTCAACAGATGTCATAATCCCACCAGGAAATATGACAATGCACTTTAAAACACTGAACACACATGAAACAAAATTAAACGGCCATTATATTTTAGATACACACATATTGCATAAGCAGTATATATAGGCAAAATTATTAGCTATCCTGTGATAATTTCATTCTTTTTCTAATATTTCCAACACTGTTTAACTGAGAGATTTTTTTTACAGATTTTTGAAGATAATATTTTTAATAATGATTTTTTTTAATCTTTGTCACAATAAAAGTACAGAATATTTTACTAGTTATTTTGCAAGATACTAGTATTTAGCTTAAAGTGCCATTTAAAGGCTTAACATTTTAATTTTATCATTTATAAATTTAAAGGTTACACCACCTTGTAAAATGAAGTTGTAAATAAAACAAAACAAATTTTAAATACATGTAGAGCTTGATTAGTGAAAAGCTGCTGAGCGCAACGAAATATGTCAGATTTTCGTTGTATTTTATTTTTTATTTTTTTTATGTTGTTCAGGGACAACAGATGAAAAATAGCCTTCTGGCTAATTCTGGTGGATTTGCAGAAATGCTAATTAATGTACACTATCCCTGCTAAATAAAAAATAAAAAAATAAGATAGCCTTGGGAAAATGAATATGTTTTAGGTCTCTCCGGAGCATTTGGGCTGAATGTTTGACGGCGTCTATCAAAACGAGGATAACATAAAATACATTTCATTCCGAGTTATTACTGGAGAATTTCTGTGGTGTTATATCATGGATGGGTGCGCTCATTGTGCTGGGTCCCTCGGTTAGTGACGAGACTACTCGATTCACTATGCCAACAGTCAGTCGGTGAGTAAACAAATATACTGTAATGAATGGAAACACACAGGCCTGTGCGTATAGACATATAATGTAATGCTGTACAGTAACGAGTCATTTGTTTGTTAAGGTTGTCTTGATTTTGCTCATTTTGTGATGATGCGATGGTGTGCTTTATCTGCCTGATTCTCGCTAAAGTGGGCGGATTGTGTGAAGTTTGATTTGGGGGACGTTCTGGGGGCAGGTTTTTGCCTGACGTGCTGTGAGCTACTAGCCTGACAGTGGAAACGCCACATGATTTCGGCCTCACTGCTCAAGCTCACAGGCGATTAGCCCGGCCCTGCCTGGCCCGAAAAAAGCCCTGGCTCAGTGATAGTGAAAATGCGGCTAATGTGGGACCTTCCTACTGCAGGCCCACCATCTGCATGGCAAACCTTAAGGGGCCAGTGCATTGTGAAACGGGTAGTGGTCAAAGGTTAGGACCACAACTACCTAAGTCGTGCACAGAAACGGGCTCTTGGGACATTTTTGCATTCTTCTTAGTCTAAAATTTGGAACAAAAAGAAATACAAAAATTGGCGTCAAACTAAGTGATTAAAACAGTGAGGGCATTTAAATTTATAATGTTACCAATGTTTCAATGTCAAATACATTTTATTTTTATTCATTTATCAATCATATTTCAACAAATTCATTCTTTCATTCATTTTGCTTTCAGCTTAAGGGTGATTTATACATCTGCGTCGAGCGCATGCGTATGGTTCGGCGGTGGTCACATAGCCCTCACCATGGCTGACATGCACCTCTCAAAAAATTTAACTACACTTTGCAACAACGCATAGCGCAAGCTCTGTAATTGTTCGGTTTGGTAGCGGCAATGAGTGTGGGCGGTGCTGAGAGTTGCAGGCTCGATGGAACAAGAGTTTACAAGTGTAGAGTCCCATGAAGTAGCTCCAGATGGAGACTGTTGTTTTGTGTTTAACTTACGATTAAAGTTGTTGCACGTCCGCCGATTCCCGCCTCAAAATGAGCAAGTTTTAGCTACGTGTACAGTAAGGTAGCATTCAGAAAAAAAAAACACCCACAAAGAAACACAACACAGAGCAATAATAAAACAGCTAGCGTTTTGGCAGAATGCAGAAATATAAATGCTTGACTGCGTGCAGGGCAGGCACTGTGGGTCATGCCGATCACTTGACGCAGAAGTATGAATAGTCTCTTTATTAAATAAGGATCGCCACATGGAAATGAACCGCCATCTTTTTCATTATATGTTTTACGCAGCGGATGCCCTTCCAGATGCCCTATCAATACACTCTCATTCACATACATACACTACGGACAATTAAGCTTACCCAATTCACCGCACGTCTTTAGACTGTGGGGAAACTGGAGCACCACGAGAACACATGGAGAACATGCAAACTCCTCACAGAATTGCCAACTGACGAGGCTTGAACCAGTGACCTTCGTGCTGTGAGGTGACATCGCTACCCACTGCGCCACCATTTCAGCAAATAATGCCTCAAAAATATCTACATAAAAAATAAATGAAAATTTATTTAATTTGTAACTTTTAATGGAAGTTTCTTCATCCCAAACACTCAGTCTATCTCTGGTTTCAATCATCTTGTCCTTGTTTCACTTCTCAGCAACTCAAAAAGTCTTAATTTCACCATCCACTTTCATTCCCAGCCACAAATAGCTCACATCATTTTGCCCTGTTCAGTGAGTTTGACTCAACAACAAACAGACTGCCACAAATCACTTTACAACCACCAAACACTGCAATCAGCTTAATTTTTTCTCCTCGCAACATTTCTGTTTATCCATTTGCGCTTCACGTCTCCGTCTTCAGGCTGTTTGAAAGCCAGATTTGACGACCTGATCCTTCTACTTTCATCCACATCCTCTCTAAACATCATTCCTTTGTTGACATTTCTCATTTAGCCATATGATCATTTGATTTTTTTTTCTATTTCGCTTCTCTAATCCTCTTTTGTGATCAGCCCAGTTTACCTCTTTCTCTCTCTCTCTCTCTCTCTCTCTTTCTCTGTGTGTGTGAGTGGCGAATGGACTTTAATCCCAGCAGCCAGAACTATAGTAATGGTGGCTGTGGGATTACTGGGCTACTCTTATGCAAACACATTTTGGCATTCAAGAAAAACGCTGAGCATTAGCAATTTATGTAACAAGCAAGTCATGTATGTGTATATGCAGAGAAACACACTGACATCAGACACGATGACAGCGGGGTACGTCATGACATACAGTTCTTATATAAAACACATACACACATGTGCATTTATGATACAGCTGAAGTAAAAGCAAGACACTGCTGCGTTGAGGATCATTAGAGGTAACTTTGTTTGCTTTTTGGCCTTTTTTGTTTGCTTTTTGGCCCTCAAATAATATAATGTATAGTTGCTATATACTGTATAATTTCAAAAAGTACGATTATTTCTGATTTAATGTAACATCTGGATCCTCTTTAGATTAAAAATATATTTAAAAAATTCTTATACATTCAAGGTGTCTGTAAATAATATATTAAGAAATGCTCACTTTATTTTAAAATGATAAAAAAAAGTATATATATTTAAATGTAAATATCTAAATATGCAAATGAGGTATTGTTTCATTGTATAGGTTTTTTGTGTTTATTTCTAGCACTAAATATAAATCTATCTATATACAATACAAATTACAGTTATTTCTAATTTAATGTAACATCTGGAGCAAATAAATAATTTATTTCTTATTTAAAAAACTAAAATATGTATAATATACATTTTAATATGTAAATATTTAAATATGTAAATGAGACATTATTTTGTTAAATTGGTGTTTTTTGTATTTATTTCTAGCTCTAAATATAGATCTATCTATCTATCTATCTATCTATCTATCTATCTATCTATCTATCTATCTATACAAATATTTCTAATTTAATGTAACATCTGGAGCGAAATAAATGATATTTTTTTTTAGATTAAAAGATTCAGGATGTCTACATAATATATATAGAAATGCCCACTTATAGCATATTTACTATATTTAGTAATCTAGCATCTAGAAATCCTATATTACTAAATATAAATCTATCTATCTATCTATCTATCTATCTATCTATCTATCTATCTATCTATCTATCTATCTATCTATCTATCTATCTATCTATCTATCTATCTATCTATCTATCTATCTATCTATCTATCTATCCATCTATCTATCTACAATTACAAATTAGTTATCTCTAATTTAAAGTAACATCTGGAGCCAAATAAATTATTCGTTTTTTAGATTTAAAAAATATTTTAAAATGCTAATACATTCAGGATGTCTATATTCAATATATTAAGGAATGCACACTTTATTTTAAAATACATTTTATAAACAAAAAATATATTTCATTATGTAAATATTTAAATATGCAAATATGCAAATTATTTTATTGAATAAGTGTTTTTTTGTTCATTTCTTGCACTAAAATATTTTTTTTCCCATAATGATCTTTGCCACTGAAATAAATAAACAAACAAGTTAAATTAAAATAGAATTACAACCGAAATAGATAAAAAAATGTATAGTAAAATAAAAAGGAATAAAAAAAATTAATTAAAAATAAACTTCACAGTATTGTATATGTTTACAAAAAGACAATATAAATTGAAAAATAATTCAAATAAATAAATACCTATATGAGGTGATCTTCTACATAAAGAGAAAACCAAACAATATTGATCACATTTAAACCTGTTTGCACAGATTTCTTTATATAAATCAGTTAAAGGGGAGAGTCTTCATCTTTTCAGTATATGTGATCATAACTTGCCCTCTCTCATAAAAAATTTGCACAGATCCCTTCATTAAATATTACATTTTTTCTAGTTTTAAGTATAAAACCAGATCATATATCCACATTGAAGCTTTAGGTGGGGCTGCTGATTTCAATTACAATCATTTCTAATTTAATGAAACATCTGGAGCCAAATAATTATTCATTTTTTTTTTGATAATTAAATAATAATACATTTTTAATACATTCAGGATGTCTATATATAATATATCAGGAAATGCACACTTTATCGATTTTAAAATTACAAAAATCATTTATTTTAATATGTAATTTTTAAATATGCAAATGAGGCATTATTTTATTGAATAGGTGTTTTTTGTTCATTTCTAGCACTAAAAAAGAGTGCTTAGAGATGGTATTACATTATTATTTGTTGAATAAACTCAAAAAATATGCATGTTTATTTTAAATATGAGTTGTGATAGAAATCAACAGAAATTATTTGATAATGTATTCGAAAACAAAACTTTAAATGTGCATTTTAAAAAATTTCTTTAAATTAACCTGAAAAATAAAAACACTCAAAATCTCAGGTCCATAAAAAACCTGTATTTTTATTTTTAGCTGCAGTTATAGTGCCATTAAAATTGGATAAGTACGAAAAATCAAAGAGAAATATTATAAATAAACCAACATGACTTCTGTTAGCTATTTTGTGGTCCGATGAACTTGTTTGATCTGGTTGGATTTGATGTCTCTGACTGTATTTCTCTCTCTCTCTCTCATTCACTCACGCGTTTATACTCTTACTTGCTCTCTTCCTCTCCCTGCAGCATTTAATCATTCAGTATCTGCTGACTGACAGAAAGAAACGTTTCTTCTTGCTCCAAATTCAAGAATAGCTGGAAAGGAGAGAAGCTGACAGAAGCAAGTGGAGAACTGAGAGAAACTGCACTTCCTTTACTGCTTCCTGCTGACAAACAGAGAGAGAGAGAGAGCAGGTGAGGAGAAGAGCTGCTTTTTATTTTTTTAAATTCTTTACTCAAAAAAAAAATTAAATATGGCAATATTATTTTATCACATAACAAATTATACTACTTTCATACATTATGCACTAATATGTCTGAGAGATTTGCATATTTAGCCACAGGTCTATATTATTTTATTTAAACATATTATTCTATGCATATTACTATACAATTTATTTTACAAATTACTAAGCATGTTAAATAAGCAAATATGTTATCAAACATTAAAATTGCATTTTAAAATGTATTAAAATGGGTCATACTTGACAACAAAGTTTTATTAGTTATAATAATATTAATAATAATAATACTTGTATGGCATTTTTAATCATGTTTCAACATTAATGCGTTATTAAAATGCTAATTCAAGCTTGTTCTTTTGGACGTGTACAAACTTAATGATTTCTGGTCTGACATGTTTAAATGGTTGCCAGATATGTATGGTTTTACCTTTACACCCGACCCAGTAATAGCTATATTTGGGTACTCTAGTTCTCTGATTATTGCTAAGAGTTTCATTCTAAAACTGTGGAAATCAGATTCTGTTCCTCAATTTAAGACATGGTTAACTTATCTCACTCAAATATTGCACAATGTAGAGAGTTTGTTATGGAGTTATTGATAATCTTGTTAAGTTTTACAATCCATTTCTTGATCACCTGGACCAATATAATACAGATTCTAAGCAGCATTGTAATGCTTAATATGCTCGCTACTGCTGTCTCTTTGTATTTTCATTGAAACCGTTTATGGGCAATTCTTCAATAGAGGCACTTTTATGTCCTGTGATCATATATCCAAAAATATGTATAATTTAGTACAATTTTCTCTTTCTTTGTCAAACTAACAATAAAATCTACTTAAATTTTTTTACTAGCTTTCTATTATATTTTTTTCATATTATTCAACCTCTTTTTAGGTGTTAAAACTGTTGTCACCTTGTCGCACAGACAGAGTTTTAAAGAAAATAACATTTTAAAATATTATTTATCTGGTATCTATTATGTATCTTAATAAAGCACTAGTGAAATAATTTAAATATTTTATAGTTATTAATGTGAGTCTATATCAATATTTTTTTATATATATACAAAATATAGCTGTCGCATAGTATCAGAGTCATTTCCACCACAACACTGTAACGTCTCTTTAAAAAGTTTGTGTGAGAGATTATTTAGGTGGTTTCTATGAAAATGAATAGTGCCACCTGAGAACATGTTCAAGATGGAGGGAATTTCAAATTTGATCAACAACACGAAGAAGAAAAATCAAAGTAAATATTGCTTGATAAGGAAATACATTTATTCTACGTCATTTCCAAACATGTTGTACCTTCAAAGATGGTTTTAAAAACCAAATAAAATTAAGGTAAATGAGAGTGTTTTGTATACATGAAAGGCTAATATCAATTCAAAGCTAATCAGTGAAGCTATTTTTAATTTTTTTCACAATAAACTGTTGAAATGTCATTTCCACCACTGTCATTTCCATTACCACACACATTAAAAATATATATTTAAAAGTTCTCATCACACATTAAAAGTGTATTCACAATGTATAAGTTCATGCTCTATTTAATATGCAAATTCAGTTTATTTATTTTCTAATAAGCTCTTAACTGAATTAATATTAAATTTAGGAGTGTGACAGGTGTACAATTCAGCATACAACTAATTTATTTAAATGACAAATGTATAATTATTATATATATTGTGGAAATATTGGTTAAACTAAATACAAAAATAATATTAGACAATGTTTGACTGCCATCATTTATTTAATTTCGAAATAAAAGCTGTATATTCAGATGTGGTGGAATTGGCTTCTATCTTCTTATCTAAGTTTGTCCTGTTACAGATCTTAAAACTAGACAAATTGTTTAAACTTAGGAGGCTATGTTACGTTCATTTTGATAAAGTTTTTTTCACTCAACTTCATGGCTAAAAGTGCTCGTAGTTGTAGAATGCCCCTTATATGCCCTAATTTTTTTTTAATAATAACTTTATAATTTTTTAATCTATTTTTCTTTATTTTAATTATTATTAACATTATTTCTTTGTATTATCATGCTTGTTCCTTGTCATTTTTATTATTGTTGTGTTGTTTGGTAATAATTGAAAAATGTAAAACTAATAAAAACACTTGTTAATAAAAAATACAAATTCATGCTTGTTAACGTTAATTAATATACTGTGAGCTAAAATAATCTAACAGTAAGCCACCTTATTTCTATTAACAAATATTAATAAATACTGTAATAAATGTATTGATCATTGTTTGTTTATGATAGTTAATACATCAAATAATATTAACTAATACAACCTTATTGTAAAGTGTGACCCTACAAAGTAGTACATATTAAATTAAATAATTATTTATATAGAATGTGTTTTTTTTTCTTCGAATCATAATAAATTCATAAGTCATATTCATAACAATTTCAAAATGATTCATATTCATAATGATAATAATTAAAAGCAGTGTCACATTTTCAGAACTCTTGTTGCAAATGTTTTGGTGTTACATTCAATACTTCTATTCATATTATTCACTTGTATATACACTGTTAATGATTTTTGTAAATGACAGTACAGTTTTTAACTGTAATATGAATTGGGTTTTACTGTAGAAAACGTTTGCAGTATGTTACTGTATTTTAAATGTGCATTGTGAGAATTACTTGTATATATTCAACAGTAAAGATATACATACAATTTTGCAAATCTATATCTATAGAGCAAAATAAATGGTGCTGTAAATGTAAATACAGTATTTTTGCTTTAACTGATTTACAGTAAGTTACTGTAGATTCCACAGGAAATTGTTTACTACACTATACTGTACTTTACAAAATACAATTATCAAAACAGCAAACAATTACAAAGCAACAGCAAATGACACTTAAAACATACAGTATGAAGATGATGTGAAATTAGAAAGTACATTACTCTCTTGTGAAACGTTCTCTGATGATCTTTGTGTTATTTATAGCATTGAAAAGTCATTTTTGAAGAGGCTCAGAAGAAACTCAAAAGAAGCTGTCATGAGTCTAGGGCCGGCTTGCATTTTCCTAAGAGGATCTAAAAATGCAGTAAGTCTTTTTGTTTTTAATGTATTAACAATGACTTGTTTATTTATTTAGCATTTTGTCCTGTTTTCTGAAATGAGTGATTGCAAAAAAAAAAAACTATTTATACAAATACAAAGGCTATAACTCTAGGTTTCTATATCCTATGATTACTTTTTTCCTCAATATATAGTCAAAAATAAAGGTTCTTAAATGGCATCAGTGGTTTAATTGGGGACAGTTTTAAAATTGGTTTAAAATAGAAGAAATAAAAAAATTACAATTCTGTCATTGTTTCAGTTTCTTTATTCTGTTGAACACAAAAATGATGTCTTGAAAAATGTCAGAAACCTGTAACCATTAACTTCCATAGCATTTGTTTTTTTTCTACCATGGAAGTCAATGGTTACAGGTTTTCAGCATTCTTCATAATATCTGCTGAGTGTTCAATAAGATAAAAGTCTGGAACCACTTGAGGCAGAGTATACATTTTCATTTTTTGGGTGAACTATCCCTTTAACGTCTTTATTCTGAAAGAAAGCTTCAAGTTATAAAAGACTGTAGGACTTTGCAGGCACCTGTCAATTTATCTTTTAGACTTTTTAGCCTTACTCAAAATGAGTTTTTCTTGTAATGACAACTTCAGCTGATCTTACAACACCAATGTACAATTTTATTCATATGCATATTCTTAAAATTTTAAATAAAAGGGATACATTTATATACAATTTGCCTGATTATATACAACATTTTATTCTTGTTTTTTTGGGCTAGTTTGTGGGGGTTGGAGGCTGTTCAGGAAGTAATTTCAGAATTATGCTTAATACTTGATACTTAAACTAATTCTTAAAACTGACACTTAAAGTCCTCCCTGTACAAACATTTAGCTATAATTTGTCAAAATAAATGAAACGAGAGTTTTGAAGCTGACTTCATCCAATGCCACACATTTATTGTTTAATAATCTAATAGTTTAATAGTAACAACAACAATAATATTAATAATAACAACGATAACAATAATATTAGTAATAATAATAATGAGTGTAATAGTAATAATTAGTATTTAATATTATTAAAAATGTATTATAATAGTAAGTTTCAATAAAATATAATAATATTAATAATAATAATAATAATAAATAATAAATATTTTCCTTATTTACCCACATTTTTTAACACTTTCAGCAACTGTGCAACACTAAAATTAATCATGTTCTTATTGTTTACAGCAATATTATATACCCCACTACCATTTTGGCTGATTGAAAAAAAAATAATTTAATTGCCAGTGCTACCTTATCACTAAAGATTACCGTTTGTCAATACGCGCACAAATGTGATCTTAGAATCGAGAAGCAGCACCACTAATAAGTGTTTGCGTAAGCAAAAGAAAGCAGGCGAATAAAAGGATGTGCAGGTGCACAGTCAGACACATGCAAACCTTGCTCACTGACGACAGTGTCTGCACACAGCTCATGTGATGTGCGCGAGTGCTTAAAAGCTTCCATGTCCTGTTTCCTTGCGCAAAGCAACCATGCCTGGAAACGCAACTGGTGCGATCGTTTCTCCTTGAAACACACTGGAAGAAAAGCGGTGCTCATCCCTGCACAGTCCTGCTAAGAGCTCAAGATTGTTTTGTAAGCAGCAGTGGTTGCTGTTTTCACTTTAACCAATCTTTGAATGAATTATTAATGAGCCTAACGTTAAACATGTGTCCACGATTATCCTTGGATTATTGCAGACAGAATGTTTTTCACCTGCCTTCTTTTGCTTACAGTTGTTTTTGTTATTGTGGTTTAATTCTCAAAACTCATTTCTAATAACTGATTTATTTTATCTTTGCCATGATGACAGTAAAAATTATTTTACTAGATATTTTTGTATGTAGCTTAAAGTGACATTTAAAGGCTTTATCTAGGTGAATTAGGTTAACTAGGCACGTTAGGGTAATTAGGCAAGTTATTGTATAATGATGGTTTGTTCTGTAAACAATTGAAAAAAAATAGCTTAAAGGGGCTAATAATTTTGACCTTAAAATTGTTTTTAAAAAATTCAAAGCTGCTTTTATTGTAGCCGAAATAAAACAAATAAGACTTTCTCCAGAAGAAAAAATATTATCAGACATACTGTAAAAAATTCCTTGCTCTGTTAAACATCATTTGGGAAATATTTTTAAAAAATTAAATTAAATTTAAATGGGGGCTAATAATTCTGACTTCAACTATATATATATATATATATATATATATATATATATATATATATATATATATATATATATATATATATATATATATATATATATATATATATATTTCCCTAGATTTTTTTATACTTATTGAAATATTCAAAGCATTGATTGCCTTATGTTGATGTTGTTTCTGCTGAGGATTTGTTTTTCATACATTTTTGTAGCTACATCTACCTACACCAAACTTACCCATATTCCACAACAATAGCAGCAAATCTATTTAAGCAATATATAAAACGATCTATTATAGTAAAAGATACTGGGACAAAAACTCCTTTTGGAAGAACTGGCTATTTACATTAAATAACTTTTTTTTACTAAACTTTGCCTGACCTCTAACAATACAAATCTGGTAATACCATAAATATCTTGCCTGACTTCAACGACCTCTCTTATGTTTTTGGGTATACTATACAGTAAGAGATTAATGAGCGCCTGCAGAAAATACAATAATATCTCCTGTATATGTGAGCAAACAATATTTAAAATCGGTCCCAAGACATCAACAGCAGATTGTTGCTTACATAGAGCTTACATAAAGGTCAAGCTCAGTTCTGCTGAATGCAGAAAAACTCAGGGTAAATATGTCAAAGTGATGCACATACTTGATGCATTTCTGACTGTTTCTGTTTTACAGCACCGTCCTCTTGCTGACGAGGAGATAGATGGTAAGATTTACTGTGTTTACTGTGTTATACAAATGTGACTGCATCAAACCCAAAATCAAAAACAATATATATTATTGATTTTTACTGTATTAAACTGATTTTTTTCTGGTTTGTCTACATAACCGGATTTACCTTATAGAATAAGACAGATGTGAAATGCCAGATGTCGATGCAAATCAGTAAAACTGTTTTTGTTTTATGATCTTTTTTTTTTTCATTTAAAACAATAAAAAACTGTTGCAACTAATTAATACTATTCGTAATGTGCAAAAAAAAAAAAAAAAAAAAAAAACAACCTCGAACTCCCACCTTTATCCCTTACTAACTGCTTTGCAGACATCAAATCCTGGTTCACCTCAAACTTCCTGAAATTAAATGAAAATAAAACTGAACTTCTTATAGGTACACAATCTACTTTGAACAAATCACATAGCTTTTCTATTCCCACAGATGTTTCTGTCATTACCCCCTCCCCTCAGGTTAAGAGTCTGGGGCTCTTCTTTAAAACTCTCCTTCATTCACTGCACATGTTAATAATTTCACCCGGTCCTTCCCTTACATCTTATTTAGCTGCCATTCTTGTTCATAGTTTAGACACATCCCGTTTAAACTAATGTAATTCCCTTCTGTTTGGCCTCCCTAAAAAAACTAATAGATAACAAATGGTAAAAAACGCTGCAGCCCGTATTATCACTAAAACTCCCTCTATCTGTCACATCACACCCATTCTACAACACTTTCACTGGCTTCCCATCTTTTTCAGAATTAATTACAAAATACTTCTTCTCGCTTTTAAAGCCATCCAGAATCTCGCTCCTCCATACCTTGCTAATCTTGTTCACATCGCCACACCTTCTCGAACGGTCAGGTCTTCTTCTTCCATTCACCTCATTGTTCCCTCCATCCGCCTTGTCACCATGGGGAGCAAATCCTTCAGCCACTCTGCTCCTCAGCTTTGGAATTCTCTTCCATCTGATCTCCGTTTTTAAATTTAAATCCAAACTCAAAACACATCTGTTTAGAACAGCTTATTCACTTTAACCTAACTGCATTTTTATAGTTTGTATTGTATTCTATTGACTTTGATTGTGTTTTCTTTTTTAACTGATTGTTCTAGCTGTACTGTACGGTGACCTTGAGTGTCATGAAAGGCGCCTTTAAATAAAATGCATTATCATTATTATTATTATTATTATTATTATTAAAATAATAAAAAATTAAGTGAACATTTTTTTGACATTTTGATAAGATTCTTACTGCAAACGTGTGATGACAATTTGCCGTTATATATACAATTTTTGCATATTTATTTGGAAGGAAAATAAAATGTACATACAATAAAATAATAAACACCACTGTTTCATTCTTTCTATATATTTGATAAATTATGAATTATTTCTAATATAATATCTGGTGCCAAATAAATGATTTGTTTTTAGATATTTACTTTTTTATTTTAAAAACTAAAATACATTTCATGATGTTTTAGTATTTGACAGACATCTTGTATATTTTAAAACATTTTTCATATATTGATATTATGCAGAGGTCTATTTTAATTTTATTAACCTTGTTATGTATTAATTCAGTTAATAAAATTGTATATTACATATAAATAATATGTATGTATATTATATTATTATATACTACACAGTTAAATATTCTTTTCTTTTTATATTCAAGAAGTGTCCTAGAATGTGTTTTGTTACTAGAAGATTAATATATAAATGAAACAAAAAAACAACAGTGGCATGTTTGATTCTTGTTGAAAAAGTAATAACAATTTGGTTTTATATTTGATCTTGTTGAATTCTAACATTATCAACAGCTCAAGCAATTAAACCGAGTTAAATTAAAAAATATAAATGAATCGCATATTATTTCCTTTTTTTCTTTTCTTTCTTTCCTTAATGACAAAGTTCAGTGAGTTTGAAATGAGAATAAGCAAAGAGCATCTTAAACTTCAGTACAAAATGTCAAAAAATAAACGTCACATACTTACTCCAATGGTTTTTGATCTAAAAATTGAAATATTTGTCATTTAAATATTGCTGGATGCAGGAAAAAACAGCCATTGACTACCATAGTGTTTTTAATTACAACACTGTAAGGCAAGAAGGCAAGAATTATTTTTATGTTGCTTTAACTTGTTAACCATGTTAATCAGGTTTCAAATACATTTTTGAGTCATGAAAACTATAACTTATAATTTAAAATTCTAATATTTTAATCAGTCTGACTGAAGTAAGTTGAGATGACTAGAAAAGTTAATTTGATTCAACTAAAAAAGTCAGGTCAGAAATAATGTTTTTACACTGTTATTTGCATGTCAGTGGCTGCTTTTTTCCAACATTTTTCAGAATACCTCATTTTGTGTTCAACAGAAGAAAAATAATTGTTATACGAGTTTGAGGAAATCGTGAGGACTTTTTTTCCCTTTAAAGAGTTTGTCATTTACCCAGAACCCATGTGTGTATGTGCATGTGTGTGTTTCAGAGCTGCGCGAGGCGTTCACTGAGTTTGATAAGGATAAGGATGGTCTGATCAGTTGTAAGGATCTGGGAAACCTGATGAGGACGATGGGCTACATGCCCACTGAGATGGAACTGATTGAACTGAGCCAGAACATCAACATGAACCGTGAGATTTTGAAATGTTTTCATAATTCATCTGTTTGTGTTGGCCGTGGGATTTTACAGTGCATAGTGAGCACTGGTGTACATGTAAACTGACTTGCAGTTCCCTTCCACTGATTCAAGCTCTGATGAATGTCATGTAGAGTTCTGTTGCTGTGAAGAGTTTTCAAACCCAATGCATGTCTTAACAATGCCTTAATCCATGGTCACTTTGCTGAGCATGTGAAATTCTGATGGTGTTGAGAGAAAGGGAGTAAAAAAATAAGATGATTGACATTAATAAAGCGAACCTTCTAGCATGAGCTTGCGTTTCTGATTTGCATTATTCACATACATATGAATGGAAGTCATTGGTGAAAGTGCAGTGTGACCTTTATGTTTTATTCTTTGTTAGATTGAAAACAAATTGATGAAATTTGGAGTATGGTAAACCTCTATGTATAGATGCGGTGTGTATTGGTTAACTGATTGGTAGACTGATTGGTTGGTTGACTGGTTGGTTGGTTGGTTGGTTGGTTGACTGGTTGGTTGCTTGGTTAATTGACTAGTTGATTGATTGGTTGACTGACTGTTTGTCTGGTTACCTGGCTGTTTGATTGGTTGGTTGGTTGGTTGGTTGGTTGGTTGGTTGGTTGGTTGGTTGGTTGGTTGAATGGTTGGTTGACTGGTTGGTTGGTTTGTTGGTTGGTTGGTTGACTGGTTGACTGGTTGGTTAACTGGTTGCTTGGTTAATTGACTAATTGATTGACTGGTTGACTGGCTGTTTGTCTGGTTAACTGGCTGTTTGATCGGTTGGTTGGTTGGTTGACTGATTGGTTGATTTACTGGTTGGTTGGCTAATTGGTTGTTTGGTTGACTGGTTGGTTAGTTGACTGGATGGTTTGTTTACTGGTTGGTTGGCTAATTGGTTGTTTGGTTGACTGGTTGGTTAGTTGACTGGATGGTTTGATTACTGGTTGGTTGGCTAATTGGTTGTTTGGTTGACTGGTTGGTTAGTTGACTGGATGGTTTGTTTACTGGTTGTGGGATTGGGTAACTGGTTGTTTGGCTGGTTGACTGGTTGGTTGGTTGATTGGTTGCTTGGTTGGTTGACTAGTTGGTTGATTGGTTGACTGACTGTTTGGTTAACTGATTGTTTGATCGTTTGGTTGGTTGGTTTGTTGGTTGACTGGTTTGTTGACTGAGTGGTTGTATGGTTGACTGGTTGTTTATTTGTTTGGTTGGTTGGTTGGTTGGTTGCTTGCTTGCTTGACTGGTTGTTGTATTGGTTGAGTAGTTGTTTAATTGGTTGACTGGTTGGCTGGTTGGTTGGTTGATTGGTTGGTTGACTGGTTGGTTGATTGTTCAACTGGCTGTTTGTCTGGCTGACAGGTTGTTTGATCGGTTGGCTGGTTGATTAGCTGTTTGACTGATTGGTTGACTAATTGGATAGCATGACTGGATGGTTGGTTGACTGATTGCTTGGTTGATTGACTGATTGACTAATTGGTTGTTTGGTTGACTGGTTGGTTGGTTGACTGGTTGGTTGACTGACTGGTTGGTTGGTTGCTTGACTGGTTGTTCAATTGGTTGAGTGTTTGTTTGAATGGTAGACTGGTTATTTGGTTGGTTGGTTGGTTGGTTGGTTAACTAGTTGGTTGATTGGTTGACTGGTTGGTTAACTAGTTGTTTGACTGGTTAACTGGTTGGTTGTTTGTTTGTTTGTTTGGTTGGTTGACTGGTTGGTTGCTTGCTTACTAGCTTGACTGGTTGTTCAATTGGTTGAGTGTTTGTTTGATTGGTAGACTGGTTGATTGGTTGGTTGGTTGGTTGGTTGGTTAACTAGTTGGTTGATTGGTTGACTGGTTGGTTAACTAGTTGTTTGATTGGTTGACTGGTTGG
Organism: Danio rerio; assembly: GCF_052040795.2. NCBI lineage: Eukaryota > Metazoa > Chordata > Actinopteri > Cypriniformes > Danionidae > Danio > Danio rerio. The sequence continues at coordinate 14,655,881 of NC_141023.1, forward strand.
TTGGTTGGTTGGTTGGTTGGTTGGTTGGTTGGTTGGTTGGTTGGTTGGTTGGTTGGTTGGTTGACTGGTTGGTTGGTTGGTTGGTTGGTTGGTTGGCTGGTTGCTTGGTTAATTGACTAGTTTATTGATTGGTTGACTGGTTGGTTAATTGGTTGACTGGCTGGTTGGTTGACTGGTTGGTTGGTTGATTCATTGACTGGTTGTTTGATTGGTTGACTGTTTGATTGGTTGACAGTTTGATTGGTTGACTGATTGCATTGTTTTACTGGTTGGTTGGTTGGTTGGTTGGTTGGTTGACTGGTTGCTCACCCTATAGCATTTAGTCTGTACCTTTTAGGTGTGCACTAGTATCATCACGTTAGTAATAGCACTAGTACACTACATTTATTGGACGTGAAATGATATATTATGCACAAACCACATGAATAACAGCCACTATGACAGTTTCTATTAAACACTAGTCTTTTTAAACTAACAAAATATATTATCTACAACACTTTAATGAATGCCACAGCATAGTATTATAATGAAGTACTGATAATTAAAAAAAAATACTTGCTCATGGTAAATTGTGTACCTTAATTATGGTAAACTGTTAAGATTTGCATTTTGTTATTGTTTATATTACTATGGTAACTATAGAATTACCAAAGCAGATTCATTGAAGTACTTTACCAAGGTAGGACTAAAATCCTAAAAATACTATTTAATTTAAATTACTACAGTAATTGTTCATTTCTTCTTATATCAACTGTTAGGAAAATGTAATAAATCATACATTAAAAAGAAGAAACAAAAACAAACCAAAAGACACGTGGCTTTGTCTCTTGCCATATGCCTCTCAAATCTGTTTTCGGATGCTCAGTCAGTGTACTTTGTATTAATGCCTGCTGGTGATTTAGAGTAAAACACTCCAGATTATTCTCTTGATCCATCCAAGTTCAGTCTATTTGTAAGTCGCTTTGAACAAAAGCATCTGTTAAACGACTAAATCTATAAACGTCATGTAAATGTATTGATTCATCACTTTTTCCTCTGCTTACCTTTACTCTGCATCTCTCTCTTTTTCAGTCGGAGGAAGTGTCGATTTTCAGGATTTTGTGGATCTCATGGCTCCAAAGCTGCTGGCAGAAACAGCTGGAATGATTGGAATAAAAGAGTTAAAAGATGCATTTAAAGAGGTATTTTTTAATCATTCAGTTTACCAAACATATTCTCATTTAACAGCATAAATGAGTGTAGGTATTTGATGGTGTGTTTTCTGTGTAGTTTGATATGGACGGTGACGGATCGATCACCACTGAAGAACTGAGGCTTGCAATGCTGAAACTGTTAGGTGAAAACACGAACAGGAGGGAAGTAGAAGCCGTGGTCCGAGAAGTAGACAACAATGGAGATGGGACTGTCGATTTTGAGGGTGAGTAAGAATCAATGCAACAAATTTACATGCTTGTATTTAGCAAACACTTATTTTCAAAGTGACTTTCAAAAGAGGCCATTTGTCAAAGTGTAAGGCTGCACAACATTAGGAAAATCTTGTAATACTTTGTTTTTCTGTGATACACATATTACGTTATGAATACAATTTCATCACATGGCTTAAATATGTCTATTAGGAAATAAATTATTCATTTAGATTAACTGGGGTGATTTTGTAAGGGTGTGAATCATGTATAAAAATTAATAAACAAATTGCAAGCAAGAATAATTACCATAGAGCAACAAAAAAGTAAAATAAACAGTACTTTCCGAAGAGTATTCAGAATGTAAAATGTAAACAAAATAACGCTGTATGGTCTGTATTGTAATAAATCAGTAAAATTATTCTTCATTAAAATGTCTTGAATGCTTTAAACTCTCTTGAAATGCCTATAAAACACATGTAAATGATGCAAGTTTTTGCTCTTTTATGGTTATTCTTTGCAACGAATTTCATGTATTCTCTACTGTTGTGATGATCAACTACAATCCATCAACATTGCATGTCCCGCGATGTGACTATTGTGGACAAATATTGCATTATTGATGCTGAAATTATATATTGTTACATTTCATACCTATCATATCTATCAGATCATTGCTCTATTAAACACAAAAGAAGATATTTTGAAAAATGTTGAAAATCTGTATCAATTGACTTTCATAATAACGTTTTTTTTTTCTACTATGGAAGTCGGTTGTTAGCAGCCCTATCAAAGAGGCAACAATGGTCAGACCTATACTACAGCCAATATTATAATCATATTAAACCCGGTACACAGCAAAAGCTATAGCAACAGTGAAAAATGACTGTGTTGGCTGCAACTGCTCCCATCTGGACCAAAAAGCTGCATGTGAACACACCAAAGGACTGAAACGAGAACATTCTATGCGTCAGAGTAAGAGGATGTATCTCTTCATACCCAAAGATGGCAGTATCTGTATTGTCATATACTGTCAGACACAAAAGGCAACCTGGAACTAGTGCTGCACACATACAAATCATAAACAAAGTTGAAATTTTTTATTGTGCAAATATGTCAGATATTCTGATAATATTACAAATACTGAACAATTGTGATGAAAATGACAGTATGCTTCTTTGTGTTAATATAGTTATAATTAGAAAACTGGATTAGTACGACATAAGTAGGGCCAGACGGAATCTGCTGATGTTTTTTGCTATTTCTGCTGAAAACTTTGGCAAAAATCTGCAGATTTCTGCGGAATTATTTTGGGAGTATCATAACTAAAACATTAATATGTGAAATAAAAAATAATATCTTTTTAACTTTTATTTAATGTTTAAAATGCAAATCCAATTAGATCCACTTTATTTGATAAACAAAGCAAGTCTCTCATATAGTATATCCCGTAAAAGAGAAAATGACCTTACAAACTGTATTGTGAATGAATCATATGAACATTTTCACATTAGTCAATAATATTACTGTAATTAATTTAAAAACTGAATAGATATAGATTTACACACATTTACTCAAGTAAATAAACAGAATTAATGATGGGCGAAAAATCTGCTTAAATCTGTGTGCACAGATTCCCTGTGGGCCTATAATGCCTAGTTCAGACTGCATGATTTTAGCCCCGATTTTGACTCGCTAAAAGGTTTTGAGAAATCGCCAACAAATGCCTGAAATGCCAGGCAAATCGGTGCTCGTGCACGTGACAATCACACAGTATGAACTATCAGAGATGCGATCTGAGAGAATCTCCGATGAGTCGCAGTTGCCTGTGAGATATTTGGCATGCTAAATATCTGGAGCTGTCGGCGATGCAAATCATGTCGCGTGAAATAAATTTTGACTGAAAATAACATCGGCGATCGTCTACAGCCAATGAGAGAGCAGCATTTGGAGGTTGGGGGAGAAGTTAAAAGCGCTTATTTTCGGTTTATTTGGACCCAAGAAATGGAGGAAAAACTAGTGTGGGTTTGACAGAAGCGCCCGTGTCTGTTTGACGTGTCATACAGAAAGTTAAAAAAGAAAGTTGAGGAGAAATTGCTAATTCTCTTCAGACCCAGGTGAGCAAATATGTACATTTTCTACCTCATAAAAGGCTTCTTTCTCATTATGTAGTTAATAACAAAAGATATACTACGTGTTTTTGGCTGCGAGACATAGTTTGGACAAAGTTGTCTGCGATTCTTCCTATTGTAAATTCATGCAATGTGAAAGCCCCTGTCGTCAATCCATCTTGCAGTGTAAACAAAGCAGCGACAAAACGCTTGCCTAGATAGTCATGCAGTGTGAAAACATCCGTGACACGGCTACTTTGAAAACCACGCAGTCTGAACTCGGCATAAGTATATTTTGATAATATTTTGTACAGTATACACTGTAATTATATTATACACTAGTATTATACACTGTTATTTATTATTGCGGCAGCACTGTTGTCAGCAATTTACATAAACTGCCCCTTTACTGTAATCTACCTGTAAATTTGTTTTGGAGTAGGAGGGTACTACCGCAATTTCATTTTACAGTAAAATAGCCTTACCACAACTTCTTTTTTATGGTAAAACGCCGTTTACCACATTTTAATTTTACAGTATGAGATTTTTTACAGTACTTTTACTGCAATTTATTTCCATTTTACACCCTGACAGATTGTCCCACCTCCCATTCAAAAAGTAGATAGCACATTTTGATGATGCAATATAATTGTAAATTAGGGTTGGGCGATGTTGACCAATTTGGCATCATACGATGTCCAATGTGAAACATCGTGATGGACGATGGCATCGACTATCAACCCAACTCCAGTGTAAATTTGAATGTGGAGTAGAATGATATGAAGCTGTAATATCACCCTAACCTACCTACCATTCAAATACAGTGTTGATAGCATAATTTAATGGGTAGGATCAAATCTCAGGACACCTGTAGAACAAATCCTTTATTTTCAGCATTTACTATTGAATTTAACAAATTCCAAACAACTGACGAGATCATGTGTAACAGTATTTGTATTATTCACTGTTATAATATGCATTTTAAATGGTTTACAAAAGTAAATTTCATCCATCGGTATGTTTTTAAATACACTCCGTGATACAAGATTTTTATTAATAATTTTAGTTAGCTGTCTCATTTTGGATGTAACTACAGTAGCAGTACTTAATTACAGTAAAATACCACTAATAGTATGCAGTAAGTTACTGTAAAAGGTTTTAAATTACCCACAGTGCAGTGCATATTATGAAGCAAATTGTAAAGAATGTATGTAGTATTTTACTGGCCGTTTTTGCAGTAAATATCGGTAAAATTGCAGTAAAGTCTAACAGTGTGTCAAACTTTTATTCATTCAGTAACAACATTCCAATCATCCAATCAGATTAGATGGGCTGTACCATATATGGTTTCAGCATCGACATCTCAAAGTGCACATCTGCAATAGTCACATCACAAGTTGACCAGGAGCCACACTTGGGAATGCATGTCCTTTGCGAATTAATTGCAATGTTTAACCATTGTGTAATTACTAAAGTTCCTAATTTGCATGTTTTTTTTGTCTGATAAACATATCAAGAGAGTTTAAAGGATTCAAGGACAGGAAACAATAAGATATATAGCTTTAACATAGATTTATATAGTGAAGACACTGCAGTGTCATTTTACATTTGAGTAGAATAATGCGTGCAGATACAAAATCACCCCAGAAATAACAAATTCCAAACATATAGAGCCATATAGAGATTTTATATCACAATATATGTCATAAAAAATATTGCGATGTCATTTTTGTCCAATTTTGTGCGGCCCTAATGTACACAGTTTATGCTTAAGCCTAAGATTAGGCTTAAAATCAGGGTCAGGTGCTTTTATTCCCCTATCATTGTCCTCTGATTTGGGTTAGGTTTAGGGATTAGGTCTGGATTCAATTTTTGGACAGGAACGATGTTCCGGAATCAACACAATATGTTGACCCATATCTAACTCTGCAAAAGCAGGACATGCTCTCGGAATACACTGTTTGAACAGATGTGGCAAATCATTATTTTACATTAGTTATTTCAACGAATATGACATTATTTCCTTACCTTATAAAACAATGATAATTGAATGGGAAAATAGAAATAAGATTTTAGTTTACATTTTGATTTTTGTGTTAAAAAAAGATTGGTTACACTATATTTTAAGGTGTCTTTGCTACAGTGTAGATATTGATTTAATTTAACTTAAAATAATTACACATGCTTGCTATATGGTTAGGGTTAAAATGTGGGTAATACCTTGAAGGAATAGTTCATTACTTACTTAAAATTGACTTGTTCCAAACCTGTTTGAGATTTTTTGTTGTTAAAAACAAAAGAAGATATTTTGAAAAATGTTAAAATCCTGTAACAATTGACTTCCATGATATTTATTTTTCCTACCATGGAAATTAGTAGTTAAAGGTTTCCAAAATTAACTTGTTCTGTTAAACACAAATAAAATTATTTAGATTTTTTTTTTATGTAACCAGTGACTTCCATAATATCTGTTTTTCCTAATCTGGAAATTGGTAGTTACAGGTTTCAACCTTTTTTGTTCTGTTAAACACAAAATAAGATATTTTGAAAAATGTTGAAAACCTGTAACCATTGACTTCCATAATATTTGTTTTTCCTATAAGAAAGTCAGTATTTACAGGTTTCCAACATTTTTTTGTTCTGCTAAACACAAAGGAAGATAATTTGAAAAATTTTTGGAAACCTGTAACCACTGACTTTCATTGTATTTAGTTTGCCTACTATGGAAATTGGTGCTTAAAGGTTTCCAAATTTTTTGTTCTGTTAACTACAAATAAACATATTTTGAAAATGTTGAAAACCTGTAACCATTCATTTCAATGTTTGTTTTTCGTACTCAGTAGTTACAGGTTTCCAACATTATTTGTTCTGTTGAAAACAAAAGAAGATATTTTTTTAAAATGTTGAAAACCTGTGACCATTGAGTTCAATAATATTTATTTTTTCTACTGTGGAAGTCTGCATACAGGTTTCAAACATTTTTATTCTGTTAAACTCAAAAGAATATATTTTGAAAAATGGTAAAACCTCTAACCATTAACTTCCATAATACTTGTTTTTCCTATGAAAGTCATCAGTTATAGGTTTCCAACATTCTTCTAACTATCGTCTTTTGTGTTTAAAATAAAAAATTAACTAGTTTAAAACAAGTCAATGGTGGATAAATGATGACAGAAGTTTCATTTTTGGGTTATTGCTGTAAAATAAAGTGTTAGCAGTTCTGTTTTTTGCAGCCCCTTTGAAAGTTTTTGCAGAGTTGACCTGGTTAAGAACCACTGTATAGCATTCACACAGTACAAAATCTACAGTAGAACCGTTTTACATAAAGAAATGCATGGACATTTAGTCCAGCTGGACCTGTTTAAGTAATTAGCTTTAAGTGTGTCCTTTAATATGTTAATGCTGGAACAGTTTAAGTATTTCAGTAATTAATCAAGTGTTCCCAAACATCCACAGATGACCCAGACGTAAAAAAGTGGGTCATAGCTATGCACAGTGACCATTTAAGCTCAAAATGTGCCACGAGCACACACACTCATGTGTCATGGACAGCAGGTGTGATCAAATGAGAGATCAAAAACGTGCTTGTTTGAAATTAAATTAATTACATTAGTTAATCAGTTTGTGTGTAGTTTTAAATCATATAGGCAGAGACACGTAATAAACATACGTTAAAATGTGTTTAGTTATTAAGTTAACTTACACTATAAGCACTGATTTCCCAGTGCAGTACGATTTGTTAATTTAAAAAAATTTTTTTTTCATTATTTATGTATTTTTTCTGCATTACATTTTGGCCAGATCTCTTGAAAAAAACAGATTTTAATCTTGAGGGATTAACCCACAATCTTAAAAATAAGGCTTTTAAAGGTTTTTTTTCTTTTTCTTTTTGTACCATCAAGACCTGTTTAGTGAATTTTCTCACACTTTCTTAGTTTGAACAACATTGAATGATCTAAAAACGTGGAACTAAACCTAATTTAAATCCCATTTAATTCCAATCAACAAATGGGTCATTAAAATATCATATAAACACTAAGAAAACTGGCTATTGGTTTAAGTAAGAAGATAAATTAATGGCATTTTAGTGCTAAAACACAGAAATAATCTCACAGTACACAGCTGTAGCTCTCTACCTAAAAATGTCTTGTTTTTTTATTTCTCTCCTTTAGAATTTGTCAAAATGATGTCTAAAAATTGAGAAGACACCTGGGATCCTGAGAAAAAAATAACAAATCACTCAAGGGATGGAAACAACTGCATCAGAGACTCATTCAAACCGTCACTAAAGTCACTGGATATTACGCTATGCATATGGAAACTGTATTTTATACTACATTTTGTTTGTACGTTTATATCTTATGCTCTGTTTCGCTTTGTTCGATGACCTAAAACGAATAAACGATGCACTCTTAAGAACTCTGTAAAATGATGATGTCATATATCATTGTTATGTAACAATATTTCAGAGATATGTATGTATTTATTTATAACATATCTGACATACATGTACTGAATTGGATTGCATCTTTCACTGGGCACGCATGCTTGAACTTTTGGCATTAAACCAAGTAAAAATCTCTGTTATTAATTTTGCATTAATCTGTGTGTGTGCATGTGTGTGTGTGTGTGTGTCCTGAAACAGTAATTAGATCATCTAGGCTTTAGTTAAGCTCATCAGTGAAAATGACAAACGTCATCAGAGGACTGGACTGCAGTCTATCCTCCCGGTAATTTATGGAAGGCATTAGGACAATAGTTTATCCAAAAATGTAATTCTGTCATTTACTCATCCTCTACGTGCCACAAACCTGTTTAAGTTTCTTTCTTCTGTTTAACACAAAAGAATATAGTTTGAGGAATATTGGAAACCGGTATCCATTGACTTTCATGGCATTTTCTTTTCATATTATGGATGTCAATGATTACCAGTTTCCAACATTCTTCGCTGGTTTGCCGCCCTCACTAGAGGCTGCCTAGGTCGCCTCTATGGAAGCACGGCCCTGATCATAAGCCTACTTGAAAGTGAGAAATATCTTTGTTTCAGCCGGAGAAACTGTCCTTTTGCACCATCTGGTGGAAATTAAGCAAACAATGTATTGTAAGAACAAAAAGTCCTGTTCCTGACTCCTGCTCCAAAATGTCTCACTGGAATGACACAAAGCATTGACACTGTTAATTGCTTTAAGGAGGAAAGGCAACTAATTGTTGGAATATCTAGCCAATTCCATGCGTGTTCAAGAGAAAAGGTCAGGAGAGGTTTTTCTTCAATGTCAAAAATCGTAACAATTTATTGGATACAAATGAATAATTCGATGACAGAGCTCTGGGTTACGTTACCCCAATGCAATACAAGAATTACATTTAAGAGGTTCGCAACTAACATACATTTCCTGACTCCAGCATATATACACAACCAATCTTAACAGGTGGAGTTTTGGTGTAACGTCACTTGTCAGTCATTGTTCAGTCCTCCATTGGCCGCACCTTCAACATACTTCCTCTTTTTCTACGAATTCTCTGCACAACAACAAAGCATACAAATTTCTGTGTTTTGTGTTCAGTTTTCACACCTCTCTTCAGACAGGAAGTTTCTGCAGAGCTGAATTTTATTTTGGACCTGCATCTATCTACTTCTGCAAAAATGCTAATTAGTATGCACAGCACTCACCCACAACATTAGAAGTTCAGTTAATATATGACCCGTACATCCAGATCTGTTTTTACATTACTGTGACGGTTGGGTTTAGGGTTGGGGTAGCGGTAGACGTTAATAAAATACAATTCAAGAGAAATTTAATAAATAAAATAAATAATCAGCATAGGCTCATTCTGCATTTTGTCTATGAAGCGAACGCTACGTGGTGGTTTGCACGCTTACCTCCATATAAATGGCTTTTTTGCTGTTACCAATTTCTCCAGTGGCTCGCCATGAACGTCAGCAGACTTGTGACGTGGTGCGGAGTTGACAGCAATGACGGGGTTGGAGTCTGGCAAAGAACGGTTCCAGAAAGCAGGTTAGACAAAGCCAAACAAGTAAATAATTTGCTTTTGATTCCTTTTTAAAAAACAGACAATTGGGTTTAGGAAAGGAAGAGGGCGGGTTAATCGGTGCTTTTAAAACAAACTGATGGTTGGGTTTAGGGAAGGAGGAGGGCAGGTCAATCGGAGCGGCCTCTAGTGGATTTACACGAGAAGAGCAAAAATGTAATATCTCACATAGCTAGTAAACCATGTGGAAGGTTGATAACAGATTTCTGAGCCTACCAGTAGGCGCATACGGCCAATTCTGGCCCACTGATAACCACTGATATTGCCCATTCAATCGAGTGATAACATTCAAATTGGCATGCATTCACACTAAATATTCTAAAAACATTAAGTGCACTTTAAATACCCAGATGATGCACTTATTCAACCGTTAAAATGTTCGGTGTAATGTTGGACACTTCATGCACTCATTGACTGCTGCTTTGCGAAAGGGGCGCAGCTTTCGATCACTGACATTGGATTACTTTATTTATTTTGGATTATGAAAGAAAAATTTTCCTACAAGAGTAATTACACCACCTTTCGATGATGAATGCGGTTATACTCAAGGCAGATTTTATTTGGTAGTTTGGTCATTTCACTAATATAGCAATCGTCAAACATCATCTCGGAAACTATTTGAATTTCCGCTTAGTAAAAAATTGTTGGTGTTCCATTTGGAATGACACTATTTACAATGCATCCGGAAAGTATTCACAGCGCTTTACTTTTTCCACATTGGTTAATGTTTCAGCCTTATTCTGAAATGGTTAAAATTAATTTATTTACCTTCAAATTCTACACACAATAGCCCATAATGACAATGTGAAGAAAGTTTTTGAAACTGTTGCAAATTTATTAAAAATAAAAAAACTGAAAAATCACATGTACAGAAGTATTCACAGCCTTTGCTCAATACTTTGTTGATGCACCTTTGGCAGCAATTGCAGCCTCAAGTTTTTTTGAATATGACGCCACAAGCTTAGCACACCTGTCTTTGGGAATATTTGCCTATTCCTCCTTGCAGTACCTCTCAAGCTGAGGTTCAGGTTGGATGGGAAGCAAAGGTGTACAGCCATTTTCAGGTCTCTCCGTAGATGTTTAATAGGATTTAGGTCTGGGCTCTGGCTGGGCTACTCAAGGAAATTCACAGAGTTGTTGTGAAGCCACTTCATTGATATTTTGGTGGTGTGCTTTGGGTCATTGTTCTGCTGGAAGATGAACCATCACCCCAGAGCACTCTGAAGCAGGTTTTCATTCAGGATGTCTTTGTACATTGCTGCATTCATCTTTCCCTCTATCCTGAGTTCCTGACTAGTCTTCCAGTTCCTGCTGCTGAAAAACATCCCCACAGCATGATGCTGCCACCACCATGCTTCACTGTAAGGATAGTATTAGCCTGGTGATGAGTGCTGCCTGGTTTTCTTCAAATGTAACGCCTGGCATTCACTCCAAAGAGTTCAATTTTAGTCTCATCTGAACAGAGAATTTTGTTTCTTGTGGTCTGAGAGTCCTTCAGATGCAAATTCCAAGCGGGGAGTGGCTTCTGTCTGGCCACTCTATCATGCAGGGCTGATTGCTGCACAGATGGTTGTCCTTCTGTAAGGTTCTCTTCTCTCCACAGAAAATCGCTGGAGCTCAGACAGAGTGACCATCATGTTATTGATCACCTCCCTGACTAATGCCCTTTTCCCCCAATCACTCAGTTTAGATCGCCTGCCAGCTCTAGGAAGAGTCCTGGTGGTTCCAAACATCTTCCACTTATGGATGATGAAGGCCACTGTGCTCATTGGAACTTTCAGAGCAGCAAACTATTTTTGTAACCTTCCCCAGCCTTGTGCCTGGACACAATCCTGTCTCAGAGGTCTACAGACAATTCCTTTGTCTTCATGCTTGGTTTGTGCTTTGACATGCACTGTCAACCCAGGGACATAGACAGGTGTATGCCTTTACAAATCATGTCCAATCAACTGAACCACAGGTGAACTCCAATTAAGCTGCTGAAACATCTCAAGAATGATCAGTGGAAACAGAATGTACCTGAGCTCAATTTAGAGCTTCACATCAAAGGCGGTGAATACTTATGTACATGTGCTGTTTTAGGTTTTTTATTTTTAATAAATTTGCAACCATTTCAAAAACTCTTTTTCACATTGTCATTATGGGGTATTGCGTATAAATTATAAGGAAATAAATGAATTTAATCTATTTTGGAAAAAGGCTGTAACATAAATAAAAAATAATGTGGAAAAAATGAAATGCTATGAATACTTTCCAGGTAAAATGTACATATCCTATGCTGTTGAGTGTGTAAGTGAATAAGTACATAATGCATAGCGTGCTATTTGGGACGCAGCTACAGGCCCACTAATCATTGCTTTTGGCCAGGTTTTGAGTTGTTACTTGGCTTGAAATTTTACTTGGACCTGGCAATCCTGTGTGCAAGAAGCTCCATCAATGACTTTAGAGTTTGCTAAAATTGCAAACCATATCTGCAGACTACTACACTAGAGGACGATCTGCATTAGATCAATAATGTCAGCACTGAACGTGGATTACTGCCACTTGAATTACAGCCTGAAAATGGCGTTAAAAAAGCAGAGACCTCTGGGACACATAATATATTAAATACAATCAAATCCTGCGGTCCACTAAGCCCTTTAACCTCCGCAGATGATCACGCATTTCCACGAACTTCACAGCAAATCTGCTAAGCCTTTGCTCTGGCTGAGAAACATCTGCTCCACGATCAACCTCCATACACACTCAACAATGACTACTACACATCTGAACTATCCAAAAACTTTGCTCCCTTTTAATACAGCAATGGTCAGATGTGGCATGACCTGTAATTAACCTCATCTTTTTTGCTCCTATAATCTAGACAGGCAGCAGGCTCAGATAAACCTTCAGTGCCAGATGTGACCTTGCTAAGCCGTTAATGACATCCGCTCTGTCACAGATCTCTTTTGTCTCTCTTGCTGTGCAGTGACAGGAAGAAATGCATACATATACATGCATTGCACAGACATATGCGACATTACATCATGGCCAGTATAACCGCTTCACAGTTCCTAGTAATTCATATAGCTTAGAAGGCTTATTTGCGCTGATGTGATTATTTCATGTTTCCGAACATGTAGGTGTTTTACCCATGAAGTCAGTAGATAAGGATTAAAGTATTAAATGTCATCATTTGAAATCAAATAAATAAGAAGTAGTCTATACTATCTGTAGTTCGCCATTTAAAGAGACAGTTCACCCAAAAATGAAAGTTCTGTCATTATTTAATCATCCCGCACTTGTTCCTCTTTGACTTTCTATTTTCTGTTGAACACAATATTCTGAAGAATGCTGAAAACCTGCAACCAATGACGTCAGTATTGTTTGTTTTTCCTATGTAGATACATTTATATAATCTAGTTTCAAATTAATAGTGATAAATACACTCACTGGCCACTTTATTAGGTACAACTGCTCATTAACACAAATTTCTAATCAGCCAATCACATGGCAGCAACTCAATGCATTTAGGCATGTAGACATGGTCAAGATGATCTGCTGCAGTTCAAACCGAGCATCAGAATGGGGAAGAAAGGTGATTTAAGTGAATGTTTCACTTTGAAAGTGGCATGGTTGTTGGTGCCAGACGGGCTGGTCTGAGTATTTCCGAAACTGCTGATCTACTGGGATTTTCACGCACAACCATCTCTAGGGTTTACAGAGAATAGTCTGAATTTATTAAATAAAACAGGAAAAGATTAAAGAAACTGACATGGACTTGGCCTATCAATATTCCCTCTATTTCCAAAGATTTATTTAAACAAACCATTGTCATATTGATGATCTGGTGCATGCCTTCTATAGGTGATAATTTATCAACAATGCTTTTCTATTGTTTTATCTAGAAGAATCTGTTACTAATTTAAACACCCCCCACCCCCACCCTTCCTTTTCTATTTCCTTTTTATCCCTTTTTTGTTTCGTATGTTTTTTTTATTATTATTATTGTTGTTGTATTTAAAACAAAGATGTAAATATGATTGTGGTGTTATATTGTCATATTTTTATTACATCTCAATAAAAATATTTTTTTTAAGTATATGCAAATTTTATGCAAATTTGAACTTGTTTTAAGTCAGTTTAATTTATGGAGTGACTTGTAAAGTTCACTGGATTTTACCTTAACACCAACTCTTTTTTTTATTCAGTGTACTAAAAAGGTACCAATCGTTAAAACGCAAAATTTGGCATTATTTCAGTATAGTTAAAAACATAGCATCGTGTAAACATTTGCTTGCACTTTGGCATATCATAATCTTAAAAAGGTTTACATTTTATTAAATTATTATTTCATGCCCTAAAAATAAACAAATGTATTATATTTAAAACTACTACTACTACTATATTATATAACTTAAATTAAATATAGTCTAAACTTTCATTTTGGCTTATGGATGCACATCTTTTGTATAGTTATTTTGCTATTTTGTTACTGTTACTGTCATCACAACCCTACTAAATTGCATTTTCACTAGTGGTCTCAGACTTTGGGAATCAGATACGTGATGTTATATTGAAATTGTCAAATTTATATTTGTTATATTTATATTTAAAAGGTTTGTTAATATTTTATTTCATGCATGTTCTATGGAAAGCCATTCAGTCAGTTGTTTAAAAAGTATAAAATAAAATAAAATATTACTTTGTACACAATCACATATTCCCTGTGTAAAGAAAATATTTTATTATTATTGTAATTAAATATTATTATCAGTAGTAGTTTTTATCTAATATTTATTAATTAAGTGTTTTGTTTGTGTGTGTTTAAACTTTGTTCAAAAGTTTTCAAATCCATATTAAAGTTAATACTTTTTACAAATTATATAAATTTTATATACAAATATATAATCTAAATATTTCATACAAATATTAAAGACAAACTATTAGATTTATTATTATTTCTATAATTAAATTTGAAAGATCTTTGCTCTTTTTACTTATTAGCAAAACCAAGTGACGAAACATGTCGAGTCCAAATCCAGATGATTATCATTGGAAAATCCAAGATGTTTACATGAAAAATAACTTAAAAGTCCAGGATTGAAATCTCCCAGAGCAGGTCATTACATGTATGACATACTGAATACATGATGAATGTTATGGGTTGCCATTACTGAAGCAAAAAAAATGAAAGACACGGAGCCAGGGAGCATGTCTGCGGGAAATCCATCTACCATCTACATACGCAAATTACATAATGCTGCCCTGTTTTTCTCTCTCTCTTTTAAATATTTTTATTTTTTACCATTTAATCCCACTATATAGACATTTATTTCTTTTCTCTGATGCTGCATAATCCCTCACTTATCCATCACACTCTCCTTCTGTCTTCCACTTTTGTGTGCATTTAATCCAGTGTTTAAGTATTTAAAGCAGGATATTTTTTGTTCTTAAGTGCTTCAAATCTTGATGATATAACAGGTTTTGTTTACTGCCCAGTCTCTTGACCTGTTGAATCCACGGCATGTGCTGGGTTTTTTCCCCTCTCTAATAAATCTCTCTTTTTGGTCAGCTATTATTGCCATTCTTATGCTTTTAACATTTATAGCGGTGGTGATCTGTGTGAAACCTAACATATATGTGAATAAAAAGTTTACCTTCAATTTTCTTGTGATTATTAATTTCTGAAGTTTTTTTTTGCGGTATTATTGCAATATAAAAAAACACTTAAACAGGTATAAAAAAAATATATATATATATATTTTATTATATTATATTTATATATAGTGTATTGCTTTTAATGTACATACAGAATGCATTCAGATTAAATACTTTTTTAAATAAATCAAATTGCAAAAGGATGAAAAAGTCTCATTAGTAAATGATATTTTAAAATAGATAGATAGATTAAAATCATAGCCATATTATAGCTATATGTTACAGTTAATTCTAAACTAAATATTATCAGTTGCCAACTACATTTAATAAAACAATTGATTATGGCTTTTGACATGCTTAATAAATGCTTTTGTAGTTATTGAACTGAATTAAGTTCAATTAAATGTAAATTAAAATTTAATTACATTCAATGCATCTTTACTGTACAGAAGTAATGAACAATAGGCCTTTAGTGACAGAATTTTCAATGTCATAGGGCAGATTAACATGTGAAAATGTTAATGTTTGAAAATAAATTGCCTATTAAGCCTTCCAGAAAGGCATAAAGAGATATGATACACAGCCAGCCGGAAGTGCGATATGCACATCAATTAAGCAGCATTTTTTATGACACTGCCACTCTAAAGCATGTTATTTATTTAACCCAATGGTTGAGTTAAACATATTTGGTGCTTTGTTGGATTATTTTGTACCTTTTTTAGGTTATTTTTAATAATTCAACAGTTAGGTTAAATATTTTGTGCTTTATTGGGTTATTTGTAACCTTTTTTCGGTTATTTTTTAGAAAACTCTTCAGTTGAGGTAAATTTTTGTGCTTTATTTGGTTATTTTATAACCTTTTTTAGGTCATTTTTTAATAACTCAACAGTTGAGTTAAATATTTTGAGCTTTATTGGGTTATTTGTAACCTTTTTTTTGGTTATTTTTTAAAAACTCAACAGTTGAGTTAAATATTTTGTGCTTTATTAGGTTATTTTTTAACCTTTATTGGGTTATTTATTTAATAACTCAACCAGTTGGGTTAAAAACTTGAATTTCAACAGTCAACTGATGTAACTGACACAGAACAGCTGTATTATTATGCGTGTGTAATGTTGTTTTTGCGTTATAAAGTTTATTAGAGTTGTTATTTTGTATCAAATTATCTCTCTGTGTTGTGCTTTTTATATCTGTTTCACCATCCAAGATCATCTTTTAGAAGCGTTTGGATTTGGTTTTTGGACACTGAGTGAAGTCTGCTACAGCTGCTGGCCAGTCTCTACAGCACACAGAACATATTCTGCTCCATCAACACATGATTTCTGCTTGCGCAGTTTATATCTGTCTGTACTTTGTTCTGTTTCTTCATTGTTTGTGATTCCTGATTTATTTTAATAAAAGTGTCTGGATATTAAAATGTAATGGAAATAAAGCTTTTTCAATATTTTTGAAAACTGTATGTTATTTATTTTACACAGTCATAATTCTAAAATGGATAATAGTACTAGTAGCAATAGTAATAACAGAAAGGAAAAAAATAACATAATCAAAATAACCCATAGCATTGGGTTAAAATAACCCATGGTTGGGAAAGTGCTATAATAACCTGTAGTTGGGTTATATGTTGGGGTATTTTTAACCCAACTATTTTAACAGAGTGTACAACAATAACTAAATTTTTTATAGTACTGTGACGATTGGGTTTAGGGTAGGGGTAGAAGTGAATAAAATACCCAATTTATTGGGTAATTTAATAGATACGATAAATTATACTCAGAACAACTACTGTTTTTAAGTTACTCTTAGGGTGGGGGTCTATAGACGTTAATAAAATACAATTAATGGGAAATTTAATGAATAGTATAAATCTTTTTTGATAACTTCAGGCCGCAAACATATTCGATCTAGCAACAACCCCAGAAAACACTGCAAACACAACAATCTGAAAATTCTTAAAAGATGTGTAGATAATTATTTACTGCATTTTTAGGTATTTGATACTACATAATAGTATGCATGTTCATTTACATGATATATTGAATTACTGAATATCGGCATAGATCATGTGGCATCTTAAAATGTGACCGGATCTAATAAAAAAATAAAATAAAGACAAACTAAAATAAATTATGCTGTTTTGTCTCATAAAATAATCAACTTGGAGGTTTGACAGTGAAGGACAATTCAAAACAATGTGGGCAAACAGATGTACAAAAAAATGCATTATTAATCTGAAACTAGAATTTTTAACTGATTACAGCTGACAAAGCATTAAAAAACTGTCTAAACTGCTAAAACAGTAACATGATTATAATAATATAAGATTTATCTAATAACACCAAGTCTTATAACAGCATGAATGAATAAACACCAAATGAATTAACCAAAAAACTATCTATTTAGTCTCTGAATTTATGATAGCATTATGAAACATTTAAACCATCTGTTTACAACTAATTTAGTGTATTGCGCCGTGCTCACACATTACATATAAGAGCTTATTAGAAAATAAATAAACTGAATATGTATAATAAATAGAGAATGAACTTATACATTGTGAATACACTTTTAATGTGTGATGAGAACTTTTTAAATATATATGTTTTAAGTTTGTGGTGATGAAAATGACAGTGGTGGAAATGACATTTCAACAGTTTATTGTGAAAAAAAATGAGAAATAGCTTCACTGATTAGCTTTCAATTGATATTAGCCTTTCATGTATACAAAACACTCTCATTAAACTTAATTTTGTTTGGTTTTTAAAAACAAATGTGAAGGTAAAACATGTTTGGAAATGACGTAGAATAAATGTATTTCCTTATCAAGCAATATTTACCTTGATTTTTTTCAAGTGTTGTTGATAAAATTTTAATTCCCTCGATCTTAAACATGTTCTCAGATGGCACTATTCATTTTCATAGAAACCACCTAAATAATCTCTCACACAAACTATTTAAAGCGACATTGTTGTGGTGGAAATGACTGATACTGTGCGACAGCTATATTTTGTATTAAAAATATATTAATATAGTCTCTTGTAATATTTTACAATGTTATTTTCATTGTTGGAGTTTAAAACTCTGGCTGTGCGACAAGGTGAAAACAGTGATTTTGACACCTAAAGGGAGGTTGAATAACATGAAAAAAAAATGTAATGGTAGTATTTTTTAGAGTAGATTTTATTGTTAGTTTGACAAAGAAAGAGGAATCTGAACAAAATAATATTTTTGGATATATGATCAAAGGACATAAAAGTGCCCGTAGTTGAAGAATTAACGTTACCCATAAATGTTCCTTCATTGATAAACACTTAACAAATAGTTTTGCTTGTTTAAACTACTTATAATGAGCTGAATCATAAGTTGATTGAACATAAAACAATTGAGTTAACTTAAACGATTTGTGTTGGAAAACGTGAAGAAATTGTGTGGCAGAACCCCGCCTATTTTAGCGTAGCCTATTTGTGCTAACTAATTTATGCTAATCACCGTTTTGGTGCCTTAAATTCCCTTTTCTCTCACAAGTCATCGAATTTTGTTTTCATGACCTAAGTAAATCTGTCAAGAAAAAAACGTTGTATATTACCATGTTTCTTGAACAAAAAAGGTAATTTGTTAAACCACACATTATTCAATTTTGCCGCCACAACAGCTTACCTTTACATGATTATCATCCGTGATCGCTGCCCCATTAGTTACCTGTCAAAGTGATATTTACATTAATGACAAAAACAAAAATGTTAATTTAATAATTGTTAGTACAATATTTAAAACTTTTTTTAATAGTGACATTACAATGAGCAATACATTTAGCTAGGCTAATTGTGCTATCCCGAGTATCTGAAGTGTTGAGCAAGGCGTGCGGTTGAGTCTCCGGGCCTGCAGCTTCATATATCCATATATTGGTAGTGTTTGATAAAATAAAATAATACACCAAGAACAAAATGTAAGGTCGTCAGCATGAAAACAGCCTCATGAGGACGCTGTCGTCAAACATACTTGTTGTCAACAACATGCTGACTACAACACACTTGCCAAGAATTTTCTTCATTCTTATCAAAAGATCTCAACTGGTTAAAGGGTTTATAACTAGAAAAGTGAGTATAATTTATATAGCACATTGTGTTTCATAATAAATGAAAAGTAAATTGTAATTATTTAATGAGGCATATATCAGAATTTGGGAAGGTGAAGCCTCCTATAAGAATACTGTGATAAGAATTTAAATGAGATATTTTATGCAGAAAACAAACCTAGATTATTTAAAAAGTAGTTTAGGGAAGTTTAGGTCTAACACTGTTAGATAAACACCCCAAAATAATTGCTCAAGTTGCTCAGGGGGATGGGGAGTGCAAAAAGACTTTTCTGGAAAGCAGTACCAAAACTTTGCAAGCTCACCAACACTATCACTTTGGTACAGAACTGAATAAGACACTTGATCCTATAAAGCGACTCGGTATAATTTCCTATCTAGCAAATAAAATTAATTTTGCTCAACTGGAACCAACAAAGGCTTCCAACATTTGAACCGTTCATACAACTCTTGAATGAAACAGTGGAACAATATACATAGGCCCTAAGGGATGTCTTTCAAAAAAATATGGATGCTTCTAATGAACCTTTGACTACCTCAGATGTATTTTCATAATAAGTGTGACTTTACTCAATCACAGCAGAACTTTGTTTATGATGATTTATATATTCTGCTCATATTTTTATTCATTAATTATGACTTTTGCTACTCTACTTGTGCCTACTGATATCCTGTTCTTTGTACTTTTCTGTTTGTGTTTGTATGTTCATTAAAACCAATAAACAAATTGAAAAAAAAAATCAAATAAATATATATAAGGTGTTTCTCCAATATCTTGGAGAATTTTGTTTGTTTAAATTTAAATTCTCCGTTGACAATTTATAATCCTCAAACAAGCCTTGCTAGCATTTAAATGGGTATAAAAATTTACAATTATTATTTTTTATTGATTAAAAAACTCATTTTAGTTTACAAAGTTAGCCACTTTTGAAAGAGTAAATGAATAAATCGAATGTTTTTTTTTGTTTAACTTTTTTTTTTTGTAAATTTTTACTTGAAATACATCATGTTAAACATACATTTAAGGCAATTGAAGGGATAGTTCACCAAAAACATATTTACTCACCTTCAAGTAGTTACAAAACTGTTTGAGATTCTTTTTTCTGTTGAACACAAAAGAAGATGCTTTGAATAATGTTATAAACATTGACTTCATTAAAAGGAAAAAAAAAGCTATGTACCATAAATTTTAGATTTTGTGTTCATCAGGAAAAGCAGTAGGTTTAATATTGTAATCATGTATATTTGTTCACAAAGGAAAATCTGTTTCCACCCCCCACCTATAGGGATAGTACACACAAAAATGAAAATTCTTACCCTGAAGTGGTTATAAACCTTTGTAAATTGCTTTGTACTGTTAAACACAAAAGAAGATATTTTGAAGAATGCTGAAAACCTGTAACCACTGACTTTCAAAGTAGGGAAAACAAATACCATGGAAGTCAGTAGTTACAGGTTTCCAGCATTCTTCAAAATATCTCCTTTTGTTTCAGAACAAGAAAAAAATTCTGAAAGTTTTGAACCAAGTAAATGAGGACAAAAATTTAGTTTAGGATGAACTATCCCTTTAAATTACAAAAGGTCTTGACATTTCTCAGTGCATAAACATAACAAAAGTTTGTATTTTAAAGGTGCTGTATGTAAGTTTTTGAACATTCTAAAGCATAAAAATGCCATAATATGTTTGCAGATATTTAAGAAACATGCAAGTAAAGATTCTTGTTTATCTGAAAAACAATGCTGAAGTCAGATATTCTGCTTTGAAAATGTGTTTTCCGTGCCGGAACAGCCGTCTTTGTTTTGGTAATTTTAACCTGCTCAATATCAGTTTAGCCAATTATATTTCAGCTCCCCGGGTTGCCTTGGGGGAAAACCGCATATTACAGTCTTTCATTCAGAAAGGCTCTAAAAGCATGCGTCCGTGACCAAAATGCGACCTCCGGTGGACTGTAGCAGACTCTGAAATGCGACAAATTCAATTCCACATAAGCTTATTATTTAGCAAATAATATAAATATAACAAACGTAAACATTAGGTGAGCAGGTTACATTGTAATTGCGTGTCTTAACAACACGCTTCGTGACAAGATACGCAGTGATGAGCAGTTTAGCACTGAATAAAGCACATGAGGTGTACCTCATTGTCAGTGTGGTACAGGTGATCATTGTCAGTTTTCTGTTGTTCACCTGTGAAAAAATAGAAGCCATTTCTAAAATATCAATTTGAGGTGTTGGTAAGGATAAAAACTCCTTTTAATATGGAAAATATTCCTTCTATCGGGTGGCGTTGCTTTTATTTAGAATATGATTTAAAGCACTGGCTTCTGTCCACAATCTGGCTACCTGCGCTTCCGTATGTTTTGATCCAAGAGTGCAATACCTAGTTCAACCACTGGGTGTCAAACTTACATCCTGCACCTTTAAAAGTTTAGAAACTAAAAATCAACAGTGCAGAGGAATCAAACGATGCCGACAGCTGATGGTAGTCAATGATGTTTTCTTTTATTTGTTGTTACAGTATTGTAAATTGAACGTCACTCTCCAAAAATTCAGACCATCCCGCACACAAACGGTGGGGCGTGGCCTGCGGCATGTCAGTCAAAGGTGGGAGGGGTTTCAAGGCTCTTGCACTCAGTTTAAAAATGAAACCGTATCCATTCGCCTACATCCACACTGCGATCAGTGCTGAACCAAACTAATCCAAATCAGAAAACCGTTTACTCTTTGAGCCACGCGAGTATAACAAAGTCTAATCTGACATCAATGATCCTACCTCTTGAGGCATGTACATGTTTCCACCGAGATTTCCTGAACACCATGACGAATTTTTTTTTTAACAGAATTAAGAAGTAAATTACGTAGTCATTTATTTATAGTCAAAAATACATGTGGTGAAATGTTTCCTCGGGATTCGTTACTCCACTCAGTAAAAAGCTGATGGTTGCAAAATGAACCAAAAAAACCATTAAACAGTTATAATACTTAATAATTATAAAAAGAAATGCCGGTATCACTTAACGCGTCGTAAGTGAGTCCAAAACAATTTGGCAGCAAATGATGAGGTTTAAAAGTCAGACTGCACGAACCACGGATACACATGCATACTCTCTGCGCATTCACACAAACGCATTCACACTTCATGGTAATGGACATGTCCTGGGTAAAAGGATGAGCGTTTCCTGTTTGGGAGGGCTTGATGATGTGGCACGTTGTGATTGGCCATGAGGATTGAAGGAGGTAAAATAAAAAGTAGCCCCTATTTAGTTTTTCTTCCGTTCTTCAGGCGCTCTGCTCTAGTCCTCGCCCGCTTTCATCCCTCGGACAGACCCTTGGCTACGCATCTAAAAGTCAAACAAACAGATTTTTGGTGAAAATAACAGAAGGAGGCAACATTGCCATTCAAAAGTGCCATTTAAAAAAATGTAAAGGTAATCCAATATAATAGAAATGACTAATAAAAAAATTAACTAAATATTAAGATTAAAATTTAAATAAAAAAAATTAACATTACAAAAATTATTTGTTCGAATATTAACAGAATTAAAACTAAATTTGAGGAGGAAAAGGGGGGGGGGGTTGTTACAACTTTTTCACTGGCATATTTTCTTGACTGCAATATATTTTTCACTGGGACATATTTTTTGCAAAACCTTTTAACTTAATTCAATTTATTTTGTCTCATGGTTTCAAACAAACATTTGCATTTAGACTGGAAAAAAACTACAACATCCATTAAAATAGTTTCCATAAAATATCAAATAAAAAACTATGAAACACATAAGATAACATATTAAAAATAAGTAGATAAAGACATAAAACAAGTCATATAAAATAAAAAAAACATAGAATATAATATAAAATAAATAAATAAAAACATAAAATAATATAATAAAATAATATAATAAAAACGAAATAAAATATAAAATAAATAAATATAAAATAATATAATAACAAATAAAATTAAACAAATAAAATAATATAATATGAATAAGTGAAAACAACATAATTTTATAAAAATAAATAAAAACAAAATAATATAATATAAAATAAAATATAAAATAAATAAAAACATAAAATAATATAAATAAATAAAAACCTAAATAAATATAAGATAAATAAAAACAAAAAATAATATAATATAAATATATAAAAACAAACCTAATGTAACATAAATAAAAACCGAAATAATATTATATAAAATAAATAAATAGAAAAATAAAATAATATACAATAAATAAACAAATAATAATATAATAAAAGATAATTAAATAAAACAATATAAAATAAAAACTAAATATTAAATATTAAATAAAACAAAATATAAAATAAAATTAGATTATATAAAATAAACAAAATAATATAAATATAAATAAAATAAGAAATAAAAACAAAATTATATAAAATAAATAAAATTATATAAAATAATATTAAAGTTAAATAATATTTAATAAATAAATATAATTCCTAGTTAATGGTTTAGGTTTAATATGTGTTACTATATTTAATAATATATGGTTTTATAATGCTTAGTATAATAAATACAATCTAAGAAATAGATTGCCAATTCATATTAGCTTAAGCCTATTAACAGTAGTTTATTTTACAAGCAAAATGTTACAATTTCAAATAGTTAAGACGGGGTGATGGTTCAGAATGAGAATAAGAAAACAAACAAAGATAAAAAATGAAAAGAAACAACATTTTAAATTATACCTAAATAGATTTTTGGCACCTTAGGTGAGAAAAAGACAAGTTGTTTATTTAAAAAAACAATAATACAATGATAAACACTCCTAAAAACTGCATTATACTGCACCGTTAGTTTTAAGCATCAAAGTAGACACTAGTCAATATCTATACAATTAAAATTGTACATATGAAATCATCTCATATGACATTGACAATGTGTAATCAGTAGCTTTGAATAAGAGCGTTTGCTAAATGAATAAATGTAAATAACATCCTGCATCCACCTGACTGAATACCCTGCAGTCTTTGTGTTGGGCAAAATTTTGTATAAATTTGTTTGATTTTGTATAAATGCATACCTGGTCCAGCTCCCTCTGTGTCTCTTCCTCCATCCTGCGAATGTCATCCATAGTGAGGTCCACCCAGCGGTCCAGCCAACAAAAAAGCTGCCGGTGGAAATTAGTGAAGAGCCTTTTCTCCTGCTACTCGGACAGAGAGAGAGAGATTTGAGAGGACTGGATGTTTTACTACAACAGATGACAGATTTCACGCAACTAAATATGAAAACTTTTCACTTTTCATAACATTTTTCATACATTGGGCCTACAGAAATTAAGAATAGCTCACCCTCATTTGGGAATTAGTTCACACTCATGTGGATGTTAACCTTTTTTTTTTAACAGAAAACTAAATATTCTGAAGAATGATAGACATTCCAATTTGAGGTTAACCATCGGTTACATTATACTAAAGCAAAGTTGCATAAGATTTTTCCCTCCATATCACCATTATGTGACAGGTGCAAAGTGACAGAAGACACAACTTCCCATGCTTTCTGGTTCTGCCCTTTGTTATATACATTTTGGTCAAACATATTCAATTGGTACTCTAAAACTTATGTCAAATCTTTACCACCTGATGCAGAACTTGCTATTTTTGGATATTCACAACACATTTCTCATCTCCCACATGGCCTCCAGCAGTCTCTGTCTTTAGGCATGATTGTGGCCAAAAGGCTTTTGCTTCGACATTGGAAGTCATCTTCACCTCCTACATTTCAAATGTGGATTGCAGACATGACTTCGGTAATACAGATTGAAAGTCTGAGAATTTTGAGGACTCATTCTATTGAAAAATTTTTCAGTGTTTGGGGTTTATTTCTAAACTATCTAGATGAGCAAACCAGCCACTCAACCTCTGATGATACTTCAGAGACTTAATTTACTTATTTTACATATTTAATTATTTAATTTTACTTCTTTATTCTATTTTCTGTTGTCACTTGCTAAACTGTGATGTCATTGTTATTTGTTCATTGACTCATTGTATGGGATTTGTCCGAGACAGTGCCTAGTGTTGTGTGTGTTTGTGTGTCTTTGTGGTTGTTCTTGAAAAATCCAATAAAATACAATTATTAAAAAAAAAAGAATGGTAGACATTTTTCGCAAATATATATTTATACATTTAACCATTTAAATAAATTCCATCAAAAAATATTAAAATCATTTTAATTTAACCATTACAAATGCGTGTATGATTATTTATGGGATAATTTATAGGGATTATATATGTTATAGTAAATTATTTTATGTATATTATATACACAAATAATCTCTAGTTCATGTTTAGTATGTATAAATATATTTATTAACATATGGCTTTACAATACCTAATAAAATAGTGTTACAATCATACAAATACATTGTTATTATAAGTTTATATTAGGTCAAGTAAATGTAAAAGTCAGGGCTGCCAACTTTTGGTTTTAGCTTGGAGTGACAAGTTTATCCCCTACCCTATGGCTCAACCCACGTCCTCATTTGTTTATAAATATAAAAATTAATTATAAATATATTATTTTAATAAATACTTTTTAATAAATATTTTTTTATAAATAAGAGTATTATTAATATTATACAATTATTTTATTCTAAATAAAAAAAAAACTGGAACGCAACTGAAATGATATGCTAAGATCTTTTAAGAAATCTTTGCATAAATGTATTAATTTCAGGACAGCATGGTGGCTCAGTGATTAGCGCTGTCGTCTCACAGCAAGACCGTTGTTGGTTCAAGTCCCAGCTGGGCCATTTGGCATTTCTGTGAGTTTGCATGTTCTCCCTGCCGTGGGTTTTCTCCGGGTGCTCTGGTTTCCCCCACAGTCCAAAGACATGCGGTACAGGTGAATTGGCTGTAGTGTATGAGTGTGTGTGTGTGTGTGTGTGTGTGTGTGTGTGAGAGAGAGAGAGAGAGAATAAGTGTCTATGGGTGTTTCCCAGTACTGGGTTGCAGCTGGAAGTAAAGCTGTGTAACACACATGCCGGACCAGTTGGTGGTTCATTCCACTGTGGTGACATCTGAAATAAAGACTAAGCTGAAGGAGAATGAATGAATAAATATTAATTTCATTAGAATTTAATTCTATAGACAATTTTTTAGAACACAAAAAAAAGTTTTACAGAATTATATGTTGTTTGTTCTGTCAGACCTGACTCATGGCCAAGAATTAGGTTTATTAAGTCTAAACTCCCCGACTTCATCCCTCCTTTGTGCTTCATACAAAAAAAATCTATTAGGAGTTTCGCTTAGTCAAAATAAAATCATCATCATATTCTTTAACTTTCATTTTGTCGACTTACAAAACTCACTGCATGCTGACACCTGTACATAAAAGGCTGTAACCCCGGTCATAAAAACGCAGCCTCTCTGATATGTGCATCTATTAACTTAAATTGATCATTTTTTAATAACAGCGTTGACACTAATGACAGTGAACACCTCCCTTACAGAAGATTACAGGTTTTCACATTTATTTGTAAACCTAGTGCCTTTTAAATGAGTTTAATTTTTCGCTGCTTTATCCATCAAGATAATATTAAGTGTTAATCAATTATGGCCTTTCGTTTTTATGTAGACTGAGAAGTCTATTAAAGGGGTGCATTTTACAGCAGGAGTGCGTTTATTGGCACAACACCTGTTGCACAAGGCATGAGCGGTGCGTAAGCAGTGCGTATTTATTCGGCACGCATGTTCAAAACCGGGCTTCATACTGGGAGCAGAAACATAGAGAATAGCATCATTATATAAAGACAATGGTCTTTAAAACTGTCTTTATTATAGCGGGAAAAAATGTTTACGTGCGGCATGAGAGTGTGAGAATGGGTGAGAGTTGGCAGCCCTGATAAGTTTATATATATTGTTAGTATATATTAAGTCAAGTATAACAGCAGGCATTGACAACCATAGATGGAACATAAGTACTATGGTATTCAATGGTCTTTTTTCCCATCATTCTTCAGAACTGGATATCTTCCTTTGTGTTCAAAAGAAGAAAGAAACTTCGGTTTGAAACTAGTGGAGGATGAGCAAAATATTGGCTGAATAGTCATTTTCAGTAGTGCCGACTCACCTTATGAATGAAGTTCTCCACGCGTCCCTGCAGACCCCACCAGCGAAAATGAACCGTCACTAGCTTATACGCTGTCATATAGGGACAGTTACCATTATGAAGCTCTTTCTGCAAAAGACAAAGAGATGGATTGGTTTTTGTAGATAATCACTGTTTAGGATAATTCATTGTTTCCAAACGGTGTTAACATATTTAAATGCATCTCTTGATGCTTTTTAATTACTGGTATATATTGGTTTCATCGAGACCCCTCTCTCTCAATTTAAGACTTAACATCACTTCCAAACGAGTGCACAGTTAAGGGATGGTTTACCCAAAAATGAAAATTGTGTCATCATTTACTCACCCTTCACTTGTCACAAATCTGTTTGTCTTTCTTTATTCTATTGAACACAAAAGAAAATGTTTTGAAAAATGTTAGAAACGGGTAACCATTGACTTATATAGCAGTTGTTTCTCCTACTATGCAGGTCAATGGTTACTGGCATCCAACATTCCTCAAAATATCTTCATTTGTAATCACCAGAAAAAAAGAAACTTCTAAATGTTTGGAAACCACTTGAGGGCGAGTGATTGAAGAGTACTTTTTATTTTTGGGGGGTGTATTGCTTTCTTTTTTTCATTTTTAGACATAGTACTTTAACGAAAGTTAAAAAAAAATAAATTCCCCTTTGAAAACAATATATTTTATTTTGAGAAACATCTATAAAATTTTTAAACAGTGAACATGTCTGGCTAAATAGTTAAAATAAATAATTGACTTCTGCTGTCTTCATTAGTTTCAAAAACACAGATTTATTTACAATTTAAAACAGCATTTTTGGATATTTTTGGCATATCTTTCAAAGTCTCATTTCTTTTAGGTTTTTATAAATAAAAATAAACCGCCAAGATCAAAATTATTTGCCCCTTGAGAAACATTTTCTTAATTTAATATGCTACGGAACAAACCACTGTTGTCCAATGACTTGCCCAATTAAATTAACTTGCCTAGTTAACCTAATGGTCTATATTGCACAGCAAGAGTTTTTCAGTCACCGACAAACTTCCGGTGAAATGTTGATGTGACTTATCAATCTCATAAGGTTTCTTTTTCAACATCGATAACATTATTTAATTAAAATATTATAAATTAAAATATAATAGACTAAAATCTTCTTTTAGTTGTTTGAATGTAAAACTAAATGGAAGGTTGTTTATATGCAAGTGCTGTGAGGAGCAGCAGACACGAGCTGATAATCTACTGAAAATGTAAAATAAATGCGGTAAAATAAATGTCCATATTTTAAAGACATGGCAAGTCGCACTGGAATTTAACGCAGCGCAACTTTATACTGCATCACAATCAGGCAGTGAGGATTACTGATTTTAAACAAACCACATAATAAACAAGGCAAGTTTATAACAGCATAACAGTTCACCGTAAACACCTCAGTGGGCTTAATCAAAATTAAAAGTCCACATTTGTATATCTCATTAACCTAGTTAAGCCTTTAAATTGAACTTTAAGATGAATACTAGTATCTTCCAAAAGTAACTGTTAAATATTATGTACTGCTAATCATGGAAAATAAATATTTACAAAAGTAATTAATTTCATCAAAGGGCTAATAATTTTGCCTTCAAGTGTATGTGTGTACATTTGTGTTGTTGTGTGTTTGAGCACCTTCCATTCAGGTCCCAGAGGTCCTCTCCCAGTTTTCTCCGAGTGGTAGATGGCAGGATCCTCTTCTGCTTTATAGTCCTGAGGGATAAATTAAATGAAGAGGGGAGTATTTATATATTCATATATTTAATAACATTTTGACCCAAAGTTTTAATGTCTCTCCTCATCAAGACAATAAGAGAGCAATAGATGGATGCACATTTGATCAATAACAACATGCAGCTATGCAACAATAGTCATGACAATATTCGATTTCTTTTCCACATGACATGTTATAAGTGAGAACTTACAAGATAATGTCAAAAGAGAACAGTGTTAAAGAGATAGTTCACCCAAAACTGAAAAGTCTGTAATCGTTTGCTCACAACTCACTCGTCAAACCTGTGTGAGTTTCTTCCTTCTGTCGAACGCAAAAGTTAATCTGAAAAGTGCTCGAGACCGTGAACCATTAACTTCTATACTATTTCATTTCCTACTATGGAAGTCAATGGTTATACAGTAGGTCTCTAGCATTTTTCAGAATAACTTCTTTTGTGTTTAATCTCAAAGTTATGGAAACACTTGTAGGAAACTACATGTTGATTTTTGAGTGAACTATTCCTTTAATATGTTAATAAAATTAGTATAATGGTAAAAACGCATTTCTCTTAACTGCAAGTGCAACTTAAAAAAAAAAGAAATAGAACACAAACAAACTATCTATTCTGGCTTTTTTTCCACACATTGGCTTAAACTAGCACTTCCCATGATTATCTGCTTCTCTATGACAAACGGCTTGTTGTATTCCCCTCATTTGCAAGTCACTTTGGATAAAAACATTTGCCTAATGACTAAATATAAATGTAAATAAATGAAGAATAATAAATTAAATAAGCAATACTGTCATTATGAAACGGGGTAGGATTCCATCTAGTTTTCACCCAAAAACTTATAAGATAAGGTTAAAAAAAGTGTGTGTTTAAGAAATAGTTCACTCAAAACTGAAAAGACTTTCATCGTTTGCTCACTAATCACTAGTCACAAACCATTAACCATTAATGTAACCAATGTAATGGTAACCATTGACATCCATAGTAGGAAAAACTAACAGTATGGAAGTCAATGGTTACTGGTTCCCCAGCACTTTTCACTTATTTTGTGTTCATCAGATATGTAGATATACACATATACATACATCAGACATAAAGCTCATAAAGATATGAAAAAACTTGAGGAGAAAATATTCATTTTTTGGAGTGAACTATCCCTTTAATGTTACTAGCTAAAGAAAGCACTTTCATATTTTTATACTGCGTACTTTTTTTTTTACAGCCACATGCTATATGTCTAAAGTCTTTAAATATATTATATATGCTTTTATTTTCTATTCCATAACTTCTATTTCTTTATAATTTTGACTCTTATTTTTTACATTATTTTTGTTAATATTATTAAGGTCACAAGCGCTTGTGTTAGCATTTCACTGCATGTCATACGGTCAATGACTGTGGATGTAACAAACAAAATTTGAATATAACAAGTATTATTTTAGAAATTTAAAAAAAGTGCAACCAAAACAAGAAATAGAACACAAACAAACTACTTATTCTGGCTTCTTTTTCCTCCACATTGTCTGAAACTAGTACTCATGATTATCTGCTATTTTATGATGAATGGCTTTACTTTGAATAAAAACATCTGCATAATTCCTAAATATAAACGTAAATGAATGAAGAATAATGAAATAATACTGTGCTAATATGGTATGGAAAAACTGCGTATCTAATTTTTAATAATTGAACTCACCACATCATCCACCTGAGAGCGATCAGCTATATCAATGGGAACGATCTCAATGTCCTCCCACTCCTCGGGAGGAAGACCATGAGGCTGCATGAGAGAAATATTACAATAAAGGTTAAGAGGCATTTACTTACAAAGAAGTTCTGAATCTGATTTAAAAACCTCCATATGAGCAAAAACTGAAGTCAAGCCTTTTTTCTAGAACACATAGGCAGCTGTCACCATAGAAACAGCAGTTAAATTTAATAACTAAGGCACATGTCCGCATGTTCATAAAAACCATCCATCTTAATTAATGGCTTCAAATCATTTTTATTAGAAATTATTTGCTCCCCCCTCCCTAAAACGTGTCTTTGGTTTGTTTTATTGTTTATCAGAATAATCCTTTTTTCAGAACTAATCACATTTGCACTGCCATCACAAAAAGAATTTGTTCCATTTTGCATTCTTCAAGCATGCCATTACAAAAGATAACTTGCATACTAAAAGCTAAACAGCATGCATTCGGGTCTTTTCATCAGTTATAAAGATGTGGAATTAACAGAAGAAGATGCTGATGATTTTTTGTGAGGACAATGCAGTTCCAATCTAAAAAAATCTATACATTTGAATGTATGTTTTTTAAGGTTTTAAATGACCATACTCCGACTGATCTCTCTAATCTTATTACTGTTAAAATATCTATCAGATGTTTAAAGGGTCACGAAACACCAAAACACATTTTTTGAGCTGTTGACAGTCGTATATGTGTCCCACACTGCTAAAAACACTATTAGGACACCTATATTTCACTAAAAAGTGTAAATTGGTTGTTTTTGCGTTATTTCAAGCAAATCTGTACTTCCTGTTTGAAACGAATTTTTGAAGCTGCGTCACGGCCATGACATAATAGCGTGTATTCCAGCGTGCAGACTGGGCGTCTGTGCCTGAGTGAGTCTTATTACGTCTTACAGTGTGTTGCATTAATGCATGAGTAAGGCTTGTGTCAAACCAATCAGCGCGCTCTATTGTGCAACTTCATTAATATTCATTATTGTCACCGTGTTTACACCACAAAGACGCCACGTTGTGTTGGCAAAACAAGCGTGAAGTGTTGCTTTTATAGTTTGCTGCTGTTAAGTGTCGTTTTCATTTTCTCTCTGTGAGAGTTTATCTGGATCACGTGTGGATTACAGTGTACGCGACGCGCGACAACAATAACTTACGTGTCTAAGGAGGATTATTGTTTACCTGAGAGCTGTTCTCATCTGCAAACGCTGAAATCTGGATTTGCTTGTAGTATTCTCTTCATAAAGACGCGGCTCTAGTTGCTGGTGATTGTTCTGTCTCTACAGATTTGGTAAGTGAGCGACCAGTGCTCTTTGTTTATTCAGTTTGTTCGTATCGAATTAAGTTAACTATTGCACTGAGTGCAGAAATGTTAGCACCACAACCAAACTTTAACCTCGTGTAGGGTTTTCACCGCATTTTGTGACCGGAATAACACACGCGGCTTTCTGACACTACCTGCTGTGTGCATCTAAGTTTCCGGGAAATGCTGAGTTTTTTTCTCTCATTCGCCGTGCGGTATCAAACATTGCATGAAAAATACACGCTTGCAGCAGTTCCTCGAATCAAATATCTCGTTTGTCGCGAGAGGCATGAATGAATTCCCTGAATGAAAGAGCCAAACTGCAGTTAAAGTCCAACGTTTAATAATTTGGCAAATAATTCGACTACAGATGTCCATGTAGGTTAAACACCATCACTTTCTCCTGTCTGTGTGGGTGTGTATTTTGACTCTGAAACTCGCGCGTGCACAAATAGACACTCCCACACCATCCCACTTTAGTTCATCCGACACTCCCCCCTAAACACGCCCACTTTTCTGACTTTTTCCAAAGTAGAGGTGTGAAAACACCCTGCTGAAACGAGGGGGTTTCATGGCCCTTTAATGTCATCGAACCAGAAAATGCTAGTAGTTCCCAGACCCAAATTGAAGACAAAAGAAGATCAAACTTTTTCTATAGTAGGTCCTAAATGTGGAACGGGCTACCCATGTACATTAGAACAATTTCTAATGAATCTTTGTTCATAGGGAAACGTAAACTACACCTCCTAGTGTTATGAACTGCACAGTTTTGGTGCGTGTATGTTCTTTCTGTCTTTGTCTGTCTCTCTCTCTCCCCGCCCTGTCATTTTCACAGGTACTACCTACTTCAGAGCACTATTGGCTGACAGGACTGCCGATCTAAATCAACTTTGTGATGACTTCTCTCTCTGCCAGTCACAATAGTTGCAGAGCCCTTTAAATCCGAAGCGGCGATGAGAAGAAATTAGCTGCTGTTGTTGTTTGGCGTGTTGTCTGTTTTGGTGGTGTCCGTGTGCGTTTGTAGCGGTTACTAATGTTGACTTTAAGCGAGATCTGTTTAAAGTTATCCATTGTTAAAGTTCTGATGTGTCATTCTTACATCATTAGCCCGCTAATGCTCCATTCAAACACCTTCTGTGACTTGCAGACAAGGGAGATCTAGAACAACTTAGTAAGTTACGTGACATACATACTTTACACGCAGGATTATTGACGTATAAACACACTAGTTAGACAAGTGCACTTAATTTGTATTTCTATTTTTTACTTAAAGTGAGTTGAGGGCGCTTTTGCGCTGAAGACTTTTCTTTTTCATATTGTTATTTTCTGATTTAGAGGATTAGGGAGAAGATTGAGGGAATATTTTTGTATATTTATTTCTTTACCTTGCTAGCGCAAACTACAGTTCCCTCTCCCATTTGTCTTGGTTCTTCTCAACTTTATTATTACTTTATTGTTTGTAAATATTGTAAATACTGTGGGAGAAATACATCTTTGCGGTACTAATTCGTTGTGTTGTGTTTTCTCTTGCCATCTTCATCATCAGTTTATTCTTTGGTCATCTTTATGGTACTCCTTTTAATTCCTTAGACATATTTTCATCAAGGATTGGAACACCTAGAAAGAGCTTTTAAATTGGGAGAAAATTGATCCTATTGTACTTATATGGTGTCTTGTTATATATCGTTGATGCTGTGTGGTATGTTGGATGTCTTATTTGTTTTATTTATTGCTGTCTGTTTTTGATAATTTGTACAGCACAATGGTCAACAACTGTTGTTTTATTGCGCTATATAAATAAATTAAACTAAAGTATGTAATACGAGCGTGCAAACCTCTTTGCTCGCTTGCCAACATCCTCTGTTCGTGCACAAAACGTATTGCTCGCTCAAATATATGCCACTGATTTATTTTCACTTTTTTATAAGATAAACGGAAAAAGTTCAATAAATAATCATTGTACATAGTGTTTCCTTCAATTAACTTAAAATACAAATAAAGTAATGCACCCTTCATTCAAAAATCTCTTACTTGTAATACTGTATGCGAGCATATTTACTAAACTTGACTATGAAGACACCTATTTTTTTAATGAATGAAATAATTATTCATTAATCGTAATAAAGTTAAAATGTTCAATTAATCGAGATTTTGATTTTAGGCCTAATCATTAGGCCCACACGGAATCTGTGCGCGCAGAATTCCGCAGATTTTCCGCAGAATTCCGCAGATTTCTGCAGATTTTTAGCCCATTATTAATTCTGTTTATTTACTTGAGTAAATGTGTAAATCTGAATTTATTCAGTTTTTATTCAATAATTTATTACTTTTTATTCAATATATTAAGGTTGTAGTTACAATACTCTGCTGGATACTCCCAAAATAATTCCGCAGAAATCCGCAGATTTTTACCAAAATTCTCAGCAGAAATAGCAAAAAATGTCTGCAGATTCCGTCTGGCCCTACTAATCGCTCAGCTCTAATATATACATATGCTTTGTACAATTTTTTAAATGCAGCAAGGTTATTGTTGTAAAAAAGTATTTAGTGTTGCATTTAAATGTGTAGAAAATTAAAATATAAAATATTATAGCAAAATAAAAAAAACTCACATTCTCAGTTGTTCCTATGTCTGGTTTATGCCAGGTTTCAATCTTAATGAAGAAATCATCTTTCATGTATTCATTCTGAAAAGCAAAAAGGCACAAGCAGAGCGTGACAAACTTAATCCATTGTTTTTTGGTGCTGTAATAGGACAAACAGTGAAGCATGCTGACTAAACTCTGATTCAGCAAGAAAGAGCTGCGAGTAGTCTAATATGATCAGAGAGCGTGATGATCTCAAAAATACACTTACTGTAACAACTGCAGCGTTCCGTGATCGATTCGGTTGTGGGAAACAAAACAATAGATTTTTTTTTTTTTTAAACTTAATCATTCAATCATATTCATTTACTGAAATCACTTATTTATACATGCACAAAGTAATTAGTGTTCACTAACTAGTGCGACAGTATGGGTAGGCGTTCCAGGCTTTCTCATGAAAAACCAAGGCTCCTTCAGGGGCAAACATCTGAATAAAACCGGGAACCTTGCTGTAAAAAGACAAATCAATATTTGAAACATTAAGCAAGGTTAAATTAATCTCGATAATAACATTGGCAAATTAATCAAGCAACCACAGTGAATTTAAGCTATTTCTAAGTATTAGATTTTATCAGAAATGTACTCAAATATTATACGTTTTACTCAAATCTGATACTTTTGTTTGATAAACAAGCAAGCACAATTAAAAATCAAACAAAAAGTGCTTGAGGGATGCAAAGCTCAGGCTGGGCTAGTCGTTGAAGGATGTATTATGGCTCTGAGACTGGTGCTGCGAAATTGGAAGAACTCAAATACTCCCTCTTTTAAAGGATTGAATTGAGCTGATGACTTCTACTGCGTCATATGAACGTATGTTGGCAAGACTTCAGGACTCCGACTATACTTTCAATTCGAAATGGGGTAGCTTTTTACAGTATTTGGAGAGCATGTAAAGGGAAAAATTGAAGGGCTGTGATTTTGGCTGGCTGTTGTATTATTTTATATTTTATATTTATGTTATAATTGTTGTTTTGTTATTATATTTATTATATTTTGTTTACAATATTTTTCTTAACGTAGATTTTTTTTATTGTGAATTTTATATTGTGTGGCATATACAAGTTCAAAATAAAAAAGTTCAATGACAAAAAAGGGGCAATTAATATGTCTGTGCTCTTTGAGTAAGGGATTCGTATAGATAAACAGCAAAATTATAAGTTATAAATAAGTCCAAGGCAATCGAAAGAAATGCAAGAAAGTTATTTAAAAAGCCTAACCTTTTATTTTTAATGGTGTAAATTAATCAGGTTTAGTTTAAAATGTACATACAACGCATAGAGGACAATGCAGAGACTTTGGTGAGTGAATCAAGGCAAAGGCAGATTGTGCTTGACTAGTCTTTTATTCCGCGCCTTAGGTATATGCAAGGGCTTTTTTTAATGTGTTCTAAAGAAATATGTGTTTTAGAAACTAATGAAGAAAGCAGAAGCCAATGATTTTGTTTAGCCTGACATGTTTACTGATTGATGTTTTTTTTACCCAGACATTTAAAAAGAAGGTCTTTTTAGAGCAGTAATCACAATACCGTGATGCCTTTTATATGAGGTTATCATACTGTCGGAAACGTATACCAGCCCATGCCTATATGACTCATTAGAATATTTAAACAACAAAAAAATAATACATTGAACACAAAGTCAACTCAACAATCATAATTAACTGAGTAATGAAAGAGTGGAAAAAAAATTATTTTAAAATAAACTTTAAATAGAATCATACAAAATTATACATCTTAAATGAATCACAAAAACTTTCTTTCATTATCATTCAGTTTAAACAATAAAAAAAATTCACTAAAATTCAATGTTACTACGAGCTTTTTAAAAACTAAACACTCGATGCTAAAACATGCTTTTTTATTATTATTATTGCATATATCCTCAAATAAATCATTAGTCAAATATATTATTTTTAGAAAGTGAAACGTAAAAAGTGACAAGCTGTTTGGCTACAAATAACAAATTTGAGGCCATTAAAACATGTTCAAATCTTTTGAAAGAAGATCCTTTTCCTCTCTATTTATATAAGAGAAAACAAAGTTACAACAAAAACACTTAAAACACTTTTAAAAATTATGTGAAAATAAATTGTGTAATGCACTTTATTCCCACGATCACAAAAGCAGAATTCTCAGCATCTTTACCAGAGTCTTTAGTTTTAATTTAATTTACTTTAATTTCAATTTAAAAACTGCTTTATTGGCATGACAAATGTACTGCCAAAGCATATATAAAGTTTACATTAAAAGTAACATACATATACTTAAAAAACTGTAAACACTGTCAATAGTAGTAGCTGTAAAAAAAACAATAATAAATGAAAAATACAAAAAAAATGAATCAGAATAAACTTAACATTTAGCAAACATTTATGGATAAAACAGTAATAATAAATAAAAATAATTAGTATATTTACAATGATTCATTTATAATAAAAATCTATCTGTCTTTCTGTAAAGAGGACATGTTATAAATGTCAACTGTTGAATTTTATTTTGGGTCAAGCCAAATTAGCGATACATAGGAGCAGAAAAATGAGATTGAACAATTGTCAGGGCAAAACGTTGTGGCCCTTGTAAAATCTAGAGTTTTAGTTGAATTAAATTTTTACAAGCGAGTAAATAATCATAATCTGTTTGTTGAATGGAACTGGTGTATCAAAGGTGTATTTGCTCTGTTTTTGAAGGAGAAATACTCTTCACACATTTATTATCATTGTGTTTTAATTTTTGCAATTTTGTGGGTTATAAAATATGTTGTATATCCGTTTTTTTTTTTTTTGTATTTTGTAATAAAGAGATTTTAAATTATATTCTTTCCTCTCTCTCTTTATCCCTTCTCCTCTCTCTCAAATCAATTCAATTCAACTTAATAATTGCTTTACTGGCATGATAAATGTTACAGATGAATTGCCAAAGCATTTACAAAGTTTACATAAGAAAGTAACATACATACATAATAAAAACACAGTAAGCACAGTAAATAGTGGTAGTAAAAAAATATTTATATATTATAATAAAATAAAATATAAACATCATATTATTCAATATATCATATTATTATTCAATGTATCAAATTATTCATACAAATCAATAAAAAAATTATAATAGATAAGAATGAACTGTACATTTAACAATCAAAATTTTAGGATAAAACAGTAATAAAACAATAATAATCAGTATATTTACAATGATTCAGTTATAATCATCTAGATCACCCCCTCTCTCTTTTTGTGACAGGCGTTAATGTATTGTGCCGCTAGAAAAATACTCTCTCTCTTGATTTAATTCAATAATTGCTTTATTGGCATGACAAATGTTTAAAATGAAATGTCTTTAGTTCCATGTGACTCTTCAGAAATCATGATTTTAAGTGATAATGTGCTTCAAATGTATTGTGACTTGATTTTGTAACCCTTATGACAACCGCTTGTTTTTGTTTTTTTGCTTTGTTTTTTTTTCTTCTTTTTTCTCTTCTTTTATTTTCTAAATAAATGTAAAAAAATAACACACTGATGTGGTGC
This sequence comes from Danio rerio, assembly GCF_052040795.2. Classification (NCBI taxonomy): domain Eukaryota; kingdom Metazoa; phylum Chordata; class Actinopteri; order Cypriniformes; family Danionidae; genus Danio; species Danio rerio. The sequence continues at coordinate 14,694,243 of NC_141023.1, forward strand.
TCTCCAAATATTATCATCAACACTGAATAAAACTCTGCCTCTTAATGTTTTTGTGAACCTGACATGCTTTAATAAGTATTCTACAACAAAATAACAGCGTCCATATGAAACACAGATATTTTGGTTCATGTTAAAGGCTTTACTTTTTAAAATTGATCAACTTGTTTAAATTAAAGGTGTAGTTTACCCAAAAAGGGAAATTAACACATAATTAACTCTCCTTTGAGTGCTTTTAACCCCTGATGAGTTTGTTTCTTATGTTATATCATTATATCAAAATATCGTTTGTTCGATATTTTTCTGAAACTCATCAACTTCCACAATAAGAAACTACTATTGAAGTCAACAGGTGTCAGCAACCAGCATTCCTCAAAATATCTTCTTTTGTTTTCAATAAAAGGAAGTCATATTGGTTTTGAAAAAGCTACGGATGACTAAAACAGTGTTTCTCAACTGGTGGGTCGCGGAGTGCGTGGTCAAAAAAAAACAACAAATGTTTAATTTTTTACTTATTTTGCTTATACTAGACTTCTATTTTGAAATTCGTGTGTGACAACCCTACTGTTTGACATGTGAAATTTAATTTATTATGGCAAAAAATATGTCAAAGCGCAAGTAAGACCCTGAATATGTAAAGTTTAGATTTACATATATTGACGACAAAAAAAGACTTAAAGCCTCAGTGTCATATGTAGTGAGGTGCTCCCATAAGACGGCATGAAACCTTCTAAATTAAAACGACATTTAGAAACCAGACAACATGTTTTATTAACAGTTCAGTTTAGTTCATAGAAACCTTTCCTTACCCTATCCACTGTTTACAGTATTTGTCGTTTTTACTTTGTAATATTTGAATAATTTGATCCATTTTTTTTTTAAATGACAGCAATACAATATTGTTTATTTGTAAGTCTTGGTGAATGTCTTATGATTTATCTGTCACTACTTGTGTATGTTAACAAATAAATACAAATTTATTATAATTCCTAAAATTGTATCATATATACACTAGATATTGCATAGGGACCCTGAGCATGCGTCAATAGTGCCGCCACATTGCTACAGTGCTCCCAGGACAAATGTCATTTAACCGCACTAGACAAGACAGTGTTATTACGTGAAGATGCGGGACTTTAGCACTGTCTACAGGTGTAGTAACGAGCAAACAAAGAAAACGAAGCACAAAGGCAGAACATTTCATATGTAAGACTAAGTTTTTTACGTTTTTGTATGTTCTGAACTTTTGTGCTAAACAGTAGCGTTATTGATGATAATGCAGTCACTTACTGCATTCACCATAAGGCAAAGTAGCTCCAACTCGCACTAAATACTCGGCTTATGCTAGTTTTGTTGAATAAAATCAGCAAACAATGCAAAATAAATATGACAACGAGATGCTGCGCTGCCAGAAACTTGTATTATTGTCAGCTAGTGAATGAGTCGTTCATAACGGAGATTCATTCACAAACGAGTCGCTCCCTCTGTCAGTATGAGAAATGAAAGCAGGAGAGGAGGTGAGTTTCAGGACACCAATTACATCAAATTTAACAGGGAGGGTGGATAGTACATGTCCATACACACAAACACAAGCTTTTTATCAGGAATGCCTGAGCGATCACTGATCCATCAATGTAGAAAAGTGAAGTAAAATGATCATTTTCGTAATTGAAAAAAAAAATTGCATACTAACATTCAGGAAAACTCCCGATTATATATATATATATATATATATATATATATATATATATATATATATATATATATATATATATATATATATGTATATATATGTATATATATATATATATATATATATATATATATATATATATATATATATGTATATGATTATATCTCTGGCTTTGGATGGCCACAGTCCTCCACTGTACCTTGGTCCCGCATTCATTTCAATGGAGCGCTACCCTGTAGTAAAATGTCGGCTCTATTGACGCATTCCTTCCAATAGACAATAACAGGGTAGGCGACATCTAATGTATATATCTATGAAATTGTATTATAGTTCCTAAAAATTTGGGTCACACGCTTGATGACAATGTAAAAATGTGTGTCCCATGGCTAAACCAGTTGAAAACCCCTGGACTAAAAGGCGGCAGATTTTTCATTTTTTATTGAACAATCCCTTTGAAAAAAAGAAAAATACATATATTTCACAACACCTAACCAGAACATCAGCAAGTAGCACTGGCAGAAATTCTGCGAACACAATCTTATCTCGCTGATAAGCTCAAAAAGCAGCTTCACCCTTCCAGTGATCAAAGCCCATCCACACGCATTCATTCTCACCTGTGTATGTGGTAAATCTTGTGGGTGTACTGGCCCTTCTCGCCCTCCTTCTCGTAAGGTTCATTTCGGAGAACTTCAATCCCTTCTCCTCCCCCTGTGTTGTTCTTACTGGCCTCTGCAACCGAGTACAGTTGGCCAACCTGGTACTGGGGCGGGATTGTGTTACATAAATGACCAATGTCAACTGTCCAGCCACACAATAGACACAAGCAATGCTAATGCAGAAGAGGTGCTGCTGACTCCATTAAAGCCAAGGGAGCTGTCCAAATATTTACTTAAGCGATAGAAGGAACACAGAGAGCACCACTGATTATTAATGGAGACATGGCTGCCGGTTTATAACAGTTAGTTTTATATTTGGACAATCATTCATTTAATAAACAGTGGCGATTTGTGATGCTACTTTGAATATTTGGTCTGAAATCAAATATGACTTCAAAACAACATTACTCATTTATTTTCTGTAGCTTAGTCCCTTTATTTATCAGGGGTCACCACAGCGGAATGAATCGCCAACTTATACAGCATACGTTTTACGCAGCGAATGTCCTTCCAGCCTCAAAACAACATTAGCACTATTAAATTGACTGTAAACAGAGCTGTACTTTGATATCATTGGCTGCTAATATGATTTCCTTATTTAGAATTAGCAAATAATACTTATATATTAATTATAATAGGATGAAAGTCCAAATGTGTGAATTTAAATCCAACTTTACCTCAATTGCCGGTTAACGTTAGTGTAAAAACAGAGTATTTTTGTCTCTTACCTCTTCTACTGAACATGGCAACAGCACCTGGCTGGAAAGAGAAGTGAAGAGAGGTTAAAAACTGTTAATAATCATTATTATGGTTTCATATCATGGACACCGCATCGCGCTGCGCCTGTATAACGGGCGTGTCGTTAGCGGTGTTAGCCGTTTTATTGTGTCATAAACCGGCGTTTATTGAACT